>NC_043983.1:22489820-22567320 GCF_902150065.1 Myripristis murdjan | reverse complement strand
GAAGTGGCAACATCTGGGTCGTAAAAGTCAGTAAACAAACTGGCGATCTTGAAAAGGATGATGTGGCTGCTTCTTTCCTTCATAAAAAGTTATGAAAGTCTGGCAAACTATCTAGTAGAGAATCATTCCTCCAATTTATCTGACACATGAGTGCACCATTCCTCTCTGTCTTTCTCAGAAAATAGAGTGCACCTCTGCCAGACTATAGTCCTTGAAGAAAATAGTTTTACAAAATGGATTCCAACATTCATGACTTAGAAACCTGGGCACAGATGTTTGTCTTAGCAAGGTAGGTTTATTATGTGAATATTTGAGTTAAACAAAACAAAACAAACAAACAAAAAAAAGAACGAAAGCAATCAAGTATGTGGTCAAAATACAATATGACATATGGTTTATATAAATGTTTGGTGTGTGCGTAGCATAGTAAAATAGTAAATGGACTAAAACATCCAAACTAAACTAACAACATTTCTGGATATATACCTCTTTCTCAGTGCCTGTAAAGTACACCTGCCTCTCAACAGACGTCACGCCTTGGCCTCAATGACCCCATCCTGTTGTGTTTGAGGAGGACGTGCAGGGGAGCACGCTGACTTGGCTGCCAGTTAAATATACATGAGAACATGCTGAATAATTACTGTGCTCATGCATCATCACCCCAATCTCCTACTGTGACTGAATGACAGTGACTAAGCCAATGAGAAAGATGGCACACGTAACACAGCTTGTCTGCCATTTCAGCCGGGGCTTCACAACAAAGTTCACCAACAGACAATCTGGAATTGGCCTGTCTCCTTTATTTAATTGTACACAGTAGTAGTATTGTATTTTTGACAGATAATGGAAAAAGAACGGTAGAGAAGATCTGGGTCTACTGGGGTTTGACTCGCCTTTGGGTTTTTCAGGCGCAGCACTGTGCCTGCCTGTCCACCCTTTTGAATTCTCCTCCAGATCAGCCTTTAGCTGAGTTAATTAGTGAGTTAATTGAGTGCATTCTTTTAGATTGTAGACCAACTCTAATGCACAAATCAGTGATTAGACCATCATGGATATTACAACATAATAATGAAGTATGTTCATCACTGCAGATGAAGACAATAGAAAGAGAAAATAAATCTTTCTTTGTCTTCCTCGACTTGAAAGCCAATTGTTGTCACTGGCAATGAAGATTTTTGGTGTCTGTAATTGCATAGCTGGTCAACTCACAATTTTCCACTTTATGTGTCATATACTTTTTAGTAACATATTTTAAAGACATATAAGTCAGATGGATTGGATACTCTAAAAAGCTCATAAATATGAATTTCACTTAATGATTTTCTGTACTAGTTCAGTGTTATACTGCTGACCTGTTCAAAGTACCTCTCCGCCCTGTTCTCAGTGCATGCTGCTGGGACAGGCTCCAGCTCTCTGTGACTTTAGATACTTCCAAAGCAGGCCTTCTGTGCTGTCCGTTGGGGTAAACTTAAATTAGAGTGTGCTCAACTTCCTGTGGAAATACAGACTTTCTTTGTATTATATTTTTGTGTATGTCTGTGAAACACACGCCAAAACCATTATATTAATCCCAAATCTCAAGGCAAAAACACATTGTTGTCAGATTTTAACTTAACACATGCTTGTCTTTTTTGTGACTGCATTACTGCTTCTATAGTGCAGTACAAGCCCAGCAGCACCAAGGCAGCAAGGTGCTTTGAAGGAAGATGCTGATGACTCATGCTCAAGGTTGCCCTGTCATAGAGGAGATGGTGAACAAAGCGAGGGCGTATGTGTGTGTGTGTGCGAACACATTTATGGGCTATACCTGTAGGTGTAGGGCAGGAGGACAGCTTATCTATCTCCTCTATGCATATCTGCATAATCTTTCTTCAGCTCACTTTCCCATTCACTTTACTCTCTCTTTCTCTCTTTCTCTCTCTCTCTCTCTCTCTCTCTCTCACTCTCACTCTCACTCACACACACACACACACACACACACACACACACACACACACATCTCTCCATCCTGCCTCAGGCAGTGAGTTGTCCTTGTCATGTGCATGATTCATGGCTAAAAGGAGGACACACTGTGCCTGCAGTGTACTGGCTGCTGAGATTGAGAGAGACTATTGGACACACATGATATCAGACAGTAACATTTCTTCAGTATCACAGAGCACAAAATTCATTCAGTAAAACAACATAAAACTTGAATAACATAAAACAGAGATATCAAAATACGGATGAAATAGTGCTCTTAAGGCCTTAAGACAACTAACACAATTCTGTGTTAGTTGTCTTAAGGAGTGTTGCATATCCCTGGGATTCAAGAATATTCCTGGAATCAACCTGCAGATAAATCAGGGCATAATGTAGGTCTGATACTTGGTGTTTCTTCATCTACCTCTTCAGTTTTCAAGTGGCAACCACTATAACTGGCTTTTAGTAGTCGGTTATATGTCGTGTTTAAATTATTGTCTAATGTTTTCAAGGAATTGAACTGAAGTCCTGTGCAGAAGGCAGACAATGAAGTGGATCCAGGCCCAGTCATCTGGCACAATGAATGTGGAACATTGTTTGTGTCTGTGAATCCTGTTTGTTTTTTTTTTTCTCACTCTTTCTATATCCCCTTTTATCTCTTTTATTGTTTTTGTTCTCACATTTATCGTTTCTGCTCTCTCATATTCACCAGTGCGTTGAATACCCATTTCTTTAAGACTCTTTCTAAGCCATACTCTAGTTCTCCTCTTATATCTGCCTTAGTACACTTTGCAGACATGGACACATGCCCTAGTACATTATATGAAAGCTGCTAAGCTGCCTCTGTCCTTCACGCTCAGATTATGGTTGTGTGTGTGTATCTAATGCATTAATCTGTGTGAGAGAGGGGCTCTGTTCCCATATGGATGAGACATTCCATGCATTCCCTTTTCTTCTGTAATCCCTCAGCTATCAGACATGGCTTCAAAAAAAACTCAGATATCACAAAGACTTATACTGATATTAGCATATCCTGCAGCCAGGCTTTCTCACGTTTTGTTGCTTTTCTTTTTTATCATTCATTTTCATTGTCTCTTTCTGATATTGCAATTTTGCTGCCCTTCTCTGTCTCTATCTATATTCTTACTCTCTCCCTCTTTCCTGTTCTCTCTCCCTCTTTTCATCCCATTTATGTTGAGAAGGAGCAGCATAGCTCAGGAAGAGTCATTTGGTCTCTTGGTAGAAGACACAGCAGAACAGTGCTGGCAGGCTGAGTGTTATTCAGGTCCAGGAGAGAGAGGAGGCTGCACAGCTCCAGTCCACAGGACCGCAGTGTCCTTGTTTGAACTTGCAATCAGCACCAAAAGGGAGAGCTGGCAGTGGGTGCTTGATATTCATCCATAATAAGCAACTTCATCCACTGTGTGCCTGCAACAAACAAATATTTTCAATGTGGATTAACCTATAAAAATGATAATCGATAATTTTTTGCTCGATTGACATAGTAATTGACTAACTGTTTCAGCTCTAATCCAGTGACTATACAAAAGTATTCATCAAGACGTCCCACTAATCATGGAATTTATGGAATATCTTGGATTTCTGAGAGGATTATTGGAAATCTGATAAGCTTGTCTGTGATAAATTTGATAAATAGGGAACATAAATAGGTATGTCCCGATCACCTATTTTGTCTGGAGTCATTTAATGTTGAATATGAAATGGATATTGTGGAGAGCCAGGATGTTTATGTGAGTATATACTATAAAATTTGAGTAAAAGATAAATTCCTTTTTTTTTTCTTTTTTTTTCAGTTTTGTAAAAGTATTTGCCTCCTTTCCTTAGTTGAGATAAATTGTACCAGTGGGGAAAAAAAGTTCAACCTTTTCTTGTTGAACATAAATTCAAACTTCATTTTTAAGTTCAACCTTTAGACATATTTTCTTTTCAGATTGGTTACAGTTTTATGTCTCTTGCCAGTAAGTTTCATATCAGTTCCCCATACATGTTAATGATACTGTACGCACACAAGCGCACTCTGAATACATTTACATAGATTTCAGAGCCCCCCCCCCAAAAAAAAAATCACAGACAGATGTGCTTTGAACCAGTTTTGCAGCAGATGAAAATGTGCAACAGGTCAAAAGTTTTGATTTATAATCTGTAAAAGTGGGCATGTTAATGAGCAAATGAGTAGTTCAGGGAGCTTATGTCTGCCAAAACAGTCGATTACTGCAGTTACATAAAAAAAAAAAAAAAAAAAAAAAAAAAATCTGTATCTCTAAGTAGTCCTCTTGGTTGAGAAAAGTTAGATTTGTATTTGTGTATGTGTTTGCATGTGGGAGTATGCTTGCCTTTATTTATCAGTGAATGTGTTTTTTTTCTACTTTCCTCTGACAGAACAGACAGCAGGTACATTGGGCCAGACGAGGCTCTCCACTTCACCACCCACTCCATTCCTAATTCATCCTTCTCCATCTCTGTCTTTCTCTTAACTTTCTCTGTTTCTCTTACCTCCTCCTCCTCTGCCTCTATATTAAGCACGGGGCAGATTTATTTATTCTGTCCATCACAGTCATGCACTTTCCGCTCCATCCTGCATATTTTTCATCTCATCACGCCATGCTTCATTGACGCTCTTGAGCCTCTTGTCTGCATGGATGTAATATATGAGACAGGGAGTCAAACTCAAGAACCACCCTCCCCTGTCCATACCCACACACATTTTCAGTTTTGACAGTGGGAAAAGAAAACACCTGCGCACATTTTGGAGCATTATAGTAGCAGTCAAACATTGCTCTTTTGCATTCGTCTTGGTCTGGCTCCTGTGAGGAAATTGTGTGTGTGGATCAACATCAGTTTAACCCACAGTTTTCTTCTTTTGAACCTGAGTGCAACAACCATTCCTGCCTCTGGCCACTGCAGGAAAAAATAAAAAAAATATCGAGAAACAAAAGCTTTTTATATCAACTGCAAGTCTGTGTCTATTCCAGCACAGCTTAGCCCCGATTATGAAAAGAATGATATTTATTATGAAGATAATTGTGATCACAGTTATTAATTTTGGTCATTTTTTTTGGTTATTGCACTTATGCAGGTTAACATAGATCTTTCACCATTTTCAGTGCTGCATTAATAAAAATAAATACATTTTGAAAATCTTGTTTTGTCACGTAGGTACACATAATGCATTGGAAGTTTATGGTAAGTCTCCCTCCATATAGCTTTCAGGGAAATTAAAAATCAAGACATTTATAAACACCAAATATCTTTGAGTTACACTAATAGTGGAAATAAAATTACCATACACAATTATCTCTTATTAACTGTGCAGCCCTAGGGCCTGTGTATGACTGATAACTTCACAAAAAACTGCTTCTCTTTTCTCCTCATTTGTCATGACTACAACCTTAAACCTTCTCGTCTGGGTGACAGGGCTCAGGCTGTAATTGGGTGAAAATGCGAGGAGTGTATTCAACAGCGTGGAGGCCCTCGAGTCACTGGTCAGACACTGCTGGACGTTTAATTACTACGAGCCTCTTCAGCATATCTGTCTGCATATCTGTTAAGCCTCTTAAACCCCTCTCTCTCTCTTTCTGGCCTGTTTTTCTCTCTCTTTCTTACTGCCACCTTATGTGATTTTTTTCTATCGCAGTTGTTCTTTTCCTCCTCCTGTATCACTGTTTTCCACTCTTTATCCTCTACTTTATCTCTGTTTCTTCACTGTTTGGATTTAACCTCTTCCCTTGTTAGCAGAGAAGGGCTTTAGCCTTCCAGTCAAGCGTGGAAAAATGGAGAGGTGGGGAGACCTAAGTGGTTTTTCCAACACGTTTAGAGAGATAGTAGCCTTATTCCATTTCCTGCCGTGCAAATGTTTCACTTCTTTACAGTTGGCTTGTTTAATTGCTGGTGCTTTATTTTTCCTTTTTCTTTTTTTTTCTTTGTGTGTGTGTGTGTGTGTGTGTGGGTGCGTGTGCATGCATCAGGGGGAAAATTCTGCTTTAAAATGACAATCACACAAGACATGCACTCGAACATATCCGAATAATGTTTACTGGTTCATTTGCTTCCACTTGAGTTTTTGACTACATTGAGTTAATTACCTGCCTCTTTGTGACACACACGCACACACGCGCGCACGCATACACAGATAGAGAGAGGGATACACACACACACAGACACATATCCACACACTCACACAGAGACAGTCACCTCCTGCAGTGAGATCCTGCTTGACTGACTGCAGATAGCAATTAGGGACCGACCATGAAAAATTAAGTCTGTCTGCCTGAGATCAGCGCACATTTGGAATGCACAGAGGGAAAACAAAGCACAACATTACCCAAGACTCCAGGCATAATTTCTCTAAAATAATTAGCCAACATGAAGCCGTTTTATTTTGCTGTCTTTTCTTTTTCTTTTTTTTTTATGGCAGAGAAAAGAGGCCTGTTTCAAGTGGAAATATGTGCCTTTTTTCATCCAGGAAAACTTATTCTGCTTGTTCCGCCCTTCCGCTTTTTGAAGACGGCTCACATGCATTCAAATGACAGCGAATGTGGGTGGAGGGGGTTTGTGGGGAGTCTGGCTTCAGCTAATTCCTGTATAGCAAGTAAGCAGCTGTTGTCAAAGTAAAGGCTGCCCAAATGTGGCCTGTGTGGTGTGTATAGATGTGAATTGATTTGGATATTTTGAAAAATGTGGAGTGATAGACTTCTGAATTGACTGTAGGTTGCAAAGAGGCAAACTTTTCTTACATTTCAGTCGACGTGCTGAAAAAGATTCAGCTCTCTAGAACCTACAGTGTAATTTTTAATGATTTTTTTGGAGTGTGAAATCTCTGAAAAACACAAATTGTTGTAATAAGACATGCGCTCTTTAGTCACACCCAAATTTTATAAATTACCTGAGACATGAACCTAGATTGCGTAGCTTGAATTTCGTACTAATTTGTTAAGCCGTTCCCGCAACAGAAACGTTTTCATTTGTAGTGCCCCCTAGGGATGAAACGCAACACGCTCAGATACATGAGCTTAATGAATACTCCTGAACCGCTGTCTTGATGTGTTCATGAGTTGTGGCAAGTTTTGTAAAATTAGCCTAGCCCTTAAATTTTTAAAAGCTAATTTGGGGGAAAACAGTATCACAAATCAAAAATCCAAAAAGTAACTTAGCGTGGACCAGTCCACATATGGTCTGTGCAAAATGTAGTGTAACATCAGTAACTGGAATGAGACCTTTTGTACAATGAAGTTACCCTTGTGTAATTGTGATAAGTGATAATAGACAGAGATCAGTAGTTACTGTATGAAAGCAGACCAGAAATGCTTTTTAGTTGGTTTCTCACAAGGGAGAATTTGTGCTTTCTTCAGTCTTTCTGTCCTCTTTTCCACACTGTTTTACTCCTGCAATCTTCCACAATTTTCTTTGACCTTCTTTCTCTATGCCACTATCTGTGCTTACACCATGGCAACATTGCCAACATCGCTTTTGTTTTTCGGTTTTGATTTTGTTTTTTGCTCTTGATCCTCTCCTGCTTCTCTCTCATTCCCTCTCTTTTTGTCTCTCTCACCCCTGCAGTGTCTCATTCACACTCTCATCACCCCTCCTTTCTGAGTTGTGTTTCTATCTCTGTCCGTGCCTGCACACTATATTACGTTTAAACCACTGAAAAACACCAGGCTGAGGTCAGTTGCTACCTATTTTAAGGTATACCGACCCACTTAGCTGCCTACTTACATAGAGCTGAATCAGACTCTCATGAGATGTCCTTGTTGAAATGAAATGCAATGTTTTTCTGCTCACTTTCACTCCTCATTCCCCCAAACTTTCTCTTCCTCCTCCTCATGTTTGTGCATGTTTGTGATGTGTTCGTGTGTGTGTGTGTCTGGGTATAAGATAAAATAAAATGAAACTTTAATGATCCCCCTGGGGACATTGGGTTGTCGCAGTAGCAAACAGAGGTAAACATGGAAAAGAAAAATAGAACATAAAGAAGATTAAAGCCAGTGGGAGGGTATTAAACATGCCACAACTGACAATTAAACCACTAGAACTTATTCAGCAGAATTTGAAGAAAAAAGTGTGAGATATATCTTGTTTGTGTCTGTGTTTTTGCAGGTGACCATCTTTGTTAGTCCTCGCCAGGGTCTCATTCCTACTTAAGATGCTGAGAAGGTTTTAGCTTTGCATGCAGCATCTCTGCACGGCAAACTGTGACAGACCTTTGATTTATATGCCACTAATGGAAAGTAGACCCCTTGAGAGCATCAAAACATTGCATTGGGGGAAAAAAAGCAGAAGGATTCCAGCTGGAATGGCTTTCTGCGCTGCATTGCAATCTAGTGGCTGATGTTAAAGTTAAGTGATGCCTATCAAAACCTCACACTACCTGTGCACTAGGAAAGCACAAAAAGTAGATATATATTTCTACTTCAGCTATCATTACCAGTTTCATAAGTTTTGTGTTCTGAAAATGTGTATTTTTTCTGGCTTTGTTCTGGCTTTAAACTTTGTTAAATTATTAAAATGGAATAACTTTCTTCTGGTTTTGAAGCTAAATAAATCATTAAAATTTAATAGTTGTGTTTTGGTATTAAAGTTGTAAATACTCCCACATAAGAATAGAAAATGCTAAATAATAAGTAGTATGATTTTAGAGGTAGCATAGCTAGATTCAGTTATTTAGTAACCATTAACTCCTTTCACATTCTCTATTGAAGTGAATGAGGTGGCATTTTAGTGTTTTGGTTAGCCCAACTATTAATCAACAAGTCACAGTTTTGCTAAATGCGCTGTTGCCAAGTTTGCTTTGATGTGGTGCAGTATTGTCTTCACACTCACATTTTATTTTATTCTGTCAGCTAATTGTGGCACTTAAAAGGCACAAAAAAAAAAAAAAATGCCCTGGCATAGTTTTAGCTCGTACTTCAACATGTTGCAAACATTTCAAACTGTTGTCTTTGTTGTGTATTTTTTTTTTTAACATTCTTTTAAAACATCGTTTGTGTCGTTGTCTGAGGCACAAGGAATCATATTATCTGAGTAATTACCATTAGTAAGTTGGCTGCGGACAGTGAAGCTAATGGCTGTGGGCTGTGCAGATGTAGCTGGTGCTGTGTGATGCTGATGCACTCAACCTACAAGGCCCACCTTCTGCTAACGCTGCTGCACCCATCTGCTTCTGTGCAGCCTGTTTGTGTGTGTTTGTGTGTGTGTGTGTGTGTGTGTGTGTGTGTGTGTGTGTGTGTGTGTGTGTGTGAGGGAGAGAGACTGTGTGTGTACCCTTATGAGTTTGCATGTGAGTGTGTCCATCTCTGATTCTTTCTCAGTATGGTTTCTAGCAGTAGGCCCTGCAGGTGTGGATACTGTAGCTGCCCAGGGCTGTGGCACCATGAGGCGAACACAGCTGGAGCCGCACCGCAGGCCACCGTGCCTCAGCCCTGGCATCTGCTGTGGGCGGAGAAATAGAGGAGACAGAGAGGATACAATGACCGAATAAACAGATGAGTCGGTGAAGAAATGGCAGAGGCTTCAGTAATTTTTCAGACCTTGAAGGTGGTCGTAGACTGGGGAAAAACAGAGGGGGTGGTGTGGGAGGGAAGCAAGGGCAAAAATAAATTTTTGAAAGGACGGAGAAAGAAAATGAAAGAGAGCATCATTGTGAGTCAGTCAGTTTTATGATCCCGAAACTCACTTTTGAAGTCACAGTGAAATGGAAAAGACTTACAGCCTCAGCTTGTTAGCGACTTTTCCATGCCAGCATATTCATCTGTTAAACAATAAATGAAGAAGAATTTACTACATTTTGACTTTTTTGTAGCCTTGATATAGCCCTTGTGCTTTGCCAGGCCTTCATTATTTAATTACATGGTGATTTCTGAGGTCTGAAACTGCTCTTAGTCCTGGGGGTTGTTTGACGGAAATCTGTGCAAGATACCTGATTGGCCGGTCAGCCAATTTCTCTGATGACGCCTTCAGAGTGTGCGATGAGAAGTAAATAATCATGGCAGCTGCCGTGAAGAGATATAATGTTACCAACAGCAAGCTAAATTTGGCGATTTGTCTCTGTTTTCCATACGCGTAATAGCATTAGTAAATTAAAATATGAAAAATTAGCCCATCAAATCAAGCTGCCTTCACCTCTTGACTATTCCCCCCATTGGTCTAAATTTTTAAATGATGTTTGTCAGTGTTATGTTCCCGCATCAAATCCTGTTTCAACAGGAAATGCATGAAACTATGGAAACAAGAGGCTGTCAAAATGCTGTTTCATTGTGACTCCAAGAGTGAGCAGTGAATGCGTACTTACACAGTGATCCAGACGTACTGTGGGAAAGTGCACACACTCACACACACACAAGGACACTTACACAGTTTTTTAGCCTAATCATCAGCCATCAGCAGTCTAATTGGCTCCCCTTATCCATCTCTCTTACATCTGAGAGCTTGTCTCTCTCTCTGAATGGGGTCAAGATGTCATACACAAATCCCATTTCTCCTTAGCATTGTACTACAAAGATCCTATCTAGTGGACACACACACAGGCACACACACATGCCTGCACACATGCGCAAACACTTCAAACTTTTAACAAACACACTCTGTGTCCTCTTGTCACCTTGGCAACTGTCATGAGTGTGTGCGTTGTCTCTGTCAAGTAATTAACTCACCTCTCTTCCACACTTTTCTCTGTTCCACTCTGTCTCGCTGCCTCTTTTTGTCTGTTTTTCTTTCTCTCCACCTCTCTCTCTCTCCATCTGTCTCGCCCTCATCTCTTCGGCTCCAAGCCTCCTCTGCAAATCAATGGATAGTTCAGGCTCTGCTTGTTTTGATTATCATCAGGAGCATGTTTGGGTTTGTAGGGCCAGGCTGGGCTTCAAGCAAAGGAGTTACTGGTGGGGAGTATCGGAATAATGTAGACTGAATTTATTCCCAAACACCATGGAGCTAAAATGTGGCTCTCATTCCCTACAAGCCAGTTGTGCTGCTATTGTTTAGTCAAACAAGGTCAGCTCTCCCACAAGGGAGAGTACACACACATAGCCGATGTCCTGTCTTTTGGCTGGTGTCATTTCTCATTTGATGTTGTGGCTGTAAGGGCTGTGATGCATGGACAACACGATACTATATAACAGTTATGAAAGCAGTGTAGAGAGACATAATTTATGTTATGATTGCAAGTATCTGAGCTAGTCTGTGTCAGATTGGGGAATAATGCCTTGAGTGTTATGTTTTTTGGGTTTTTGGTGACGGGGCTCCCATTTGGTTTGACTTTGGACTATGAATTTGGAATTTAATTAATCGTGCTTGTGGCGGTGTGTTGATTTTCTCCCTCTCACATTTTTCAGTACATAAATATATATAGTGATTCTCTGACATATTACCTAGAGAATAATAACTCCTCTGTGGTGTAGCGGTGGATATTTATTCAAGATCATTCTCAGAGACAAGCACGCACGCACGCACAAACGCACGCACGCACCCACACACACACAAAGTCACTCACAGACACTGTTTATTTTTCATTAGCTGATTTGTGCTTTTTTGCTTTCCGTCTCTCAGATTAGTTTTCAGCTTCTGGGACAAACTTTTCACAGTCATGCAATCCTTTTGTCTGGCTGGAAATTGTGGCTGTGACTGGAATTTCATATTTGTTGAAGTAAGTGTGTGTGTGTGTGTGTGTGTGTGTGTGTGTGTGTGTGTGTGTGTGTGTGTGTGTGTGTGTGTGTGTGAGTTTATGCTTCCTTCTGTTTGTTAACAATGAGTTCTGGGACCCTGTAGCACAGGGCAAGCAAATAAATAAATAAATCCTACCATAACTTTTTCTCTCTCTGTAACATACCTCCCCTCAACTCTCTCTCTCTCTCTCTCTCTTTCCATATATTACTTTTTTTTTATTTCCCTCCTTTTCAGGTAATTGAATCTCAGAATGAGAAGAAGTGCAACCAGCAGGACACATTGTTTCCATCTGCTTACACACACACACACACACACACACACACACACACACACACACACACACACATACACACATACACACATACACACATACACACACACACACACACACACACACACACACACACACACACACACACACACAGACTCCCTGAGCCAGCACACAGACTTCCTCAGAGCAGACATGCTTCAATTGATCTGACACACAAATCCTGCCCTTCAATCCAGGCTCACCGAGACAGCCCTCAGTAGTTAGTGCTGTATTTATTGAACTCTGTAGGGCACGCACGCACACACGCACGCACACACACACACACACACACACACGCACACACACACACACATCTCTGTCCTTTGATAAGGAGTCCTGGTGTGTTGGCTCAGTCATTGATTGACAGGTGGACTGATTGCTTGTAGGGATTGATTAGCAAGGTCTAGTGAGGCGGAACTTCCTCCTGTCAGTCAAGACAGGAAATGGAATGTGTCTGTTCTCATTATAAGGGATTTCATTGGCTTCTGCCTGAACATTTCACTGGGTGAGAGTGGGCAAGCAGGTGTGTGTGTGTGTGTGTGTGTGTGTGTGTGTGTGTGTGTGTGTGTGTGTGTGTGTGTGTGCCTTTTACAGCCTAATAAATAAAACCATGTACTGAACTAAATGGAGATAAAAAGCTTGATTTGCATGAGATCCATGAGAATATGACCATCAACTGTGTGTGTGTGTGTGTGCGCATCTGCACTTAAAGTGAAACCCACATTTTCGGTTTTAGACCTGTGGAATGATAAGATTTTGCAAAGTGAGCTCATTTTGTCTGATTTTCACATCCTCAGGATGTTAGTTTACATATTTGATATTTAATAGTAAATTGAAGGACTTTATTACCCAGGTATTACAGAATGTGATGTCAGTAAATTTGTTTTCTAATTCTCAATAGCTGGCAAACTTGAGTAAAATAATTTCAGTCGTTTAAAGACAATGATTTCTCTGTGTGCACATGGGTAAGATGAGAGAGCACATGGTTTTACGGTGTTAACTTTGGTGTTCTTCCTCAACATCGAGTACTTGAGTGATTTTCCTTAATTCAGCATTTGAAAGTATTCCTCACTTAACTTCATTTAATGGCAAAAAAAAATCACATATTATCAATAGATGGCTATTTTTTTTCTTATCAGGTTTTGTCTGGAGGTGAAAGCTGACAGTGAGTATCAAGGCTAATAGTACACTCTCCATATCTAGCCAGAGTTATTAGCACATATTCAGGTCTGTAGCATCCCATCACTGATAGGTAGCAACCAGGTAGCCTCAATACACACCAGCTATATAGCCTGGCACAGATGTGGCTCCAGGATAATTTAAAGGTTGACATAATGCTTCTATGGAAGGCTTTTCTATTTTGCAGATGTGACATTCAGGTATGCTGTTGGCTTACAAACAGTGCTGACACTTAGCATTTCTGTTGCACAGGAGTGGATGTAGTTGCTGACCCGTTCCCATACAGATAGAATCACAAGGATGTGTGTGTGTGTGTATGTGTGTGTGTGTGTGTGTGTGTGTGTGTGTGTGTGTGTGTGTGTGTGTGTGAGTGTGTCATTATGGAGTGTCTCAGTCCTCACACCCTGGGAGCTCTGGTTAATGATGTTTTGAAGGCAGTGTGGTTTTTCTTATTTGCACATTTTGAGGTGTGTGTCCATGTTTGGTATCCTACGGAGTTGTAGGGAGCACAGTGTGTGACGGCCACACCCCATGGGGCTTTACTTCACACACAATACAGAGGTTTAAATCTTTATCTTGTTGTTTGTGTGTGTGTGTGTGTGTGTGTGTGTGTGTGTGTGTGTGTGTTTGTGTGTTAGGTGTACGGTGTGTGTTAAATACTGCTTATCCATATGCCAATAGATTAATTCCCAGTTGTGTTGTCTGCTTTTGCTTTTCTGTTTGATTTCACACTTCTGATTTTGTGTTTGCATGTTGTCTTTAAGGGTATGTTGCATTTAAACAAAATACACATATTTAGCTGGAGTCTTTATTTATTAAAAAAAAAAAAAAAAAAAACACATCGATCTGGGTCATGTTGTATTAAATGATGCTGGTGCGCTCATAGCATGAGTGACTTTTTTTTTGTCTCAGTGAGCACTGCTCCAACGCTAGTCTGAGTCAATACTGGATGTTAGAAATGGATTGTTTGTTGACTTGTCTGTATGTATGAGTTTGCTCAACTGTGTGTGCACATTTATGTTTGCATGTGTAAGTTTGTGCGTGCGTGTGTGTGACTGTGTGCATGTATAATGAGCCAAGCCACTCCACACTCAGCAGGACCAGGGAATTATTGACAACTCCATGGCTTATTTGGAAACCGGCTTTACTCAGTTTTATTAGCTCTCCCTCTCGCTTTCTGTCTTGTACGCAAACACACTCACCCCCTGACCTGCACACACACAAACACATACACACACACACACACACACACACACACACACACACACACACGCACTCACACATCTTGTCTGCTGTCTTTTAAATGAATAGTTGTTAATTAGTGAGAGTGAGCTATTGCCTCTCTAATGGAGCGGGGCGGGGGGCACTCCTGTACTCCAGTGATGTATGGGTTGAGGTCTGACCTGACCCACCAGTCTCCACCAGTCTAAAACCTAATGCCCAACATCAATCACACTAACAGGGTTACAGCAGGCAGTGTGGCGTCTGGCTTTCTATTCCTTCTCCTTCTACTCGCCCTCCTCACTGTTTCCTTTCTATCGCACTGCGTAAACCTCGCCCAGTAGCTGTGTAAGACCCATGTCTTCCAGTTTGGACCGTCTGTCTGATTGGTGTTCAATTATAACAATTTATCTACTCCAAACTTCTTTCTGCAATCGTTTTCCTCATTTCCAGCCGCAGACCAGAGGTCAGTTAGACTCAACAGTTATAAGAGCCCTACTGGCCACGTCAATTAGCACAAGATCCCATTACTTAGCTGTCTGCCTGCTTCTTTATCCCTGACTCTCTATATCGCTCTCTCCCGCTCTCTCTGTCTGAGTGTGTGTGTGTATGTGTGTGTGTGTGTGTGTGTGTGTGTCTAACTCTCCCTGTGCATTATGGTGCTCGCCATCCATCATACTGCAAATGTATTGATCTGTACTGTAGCCATAAATAATAAGAAAAAACGCCTGCATGCCTTCTACTGCCAGAGTGTGAGCACGTCTCTATGTGTGTGGCTGTGTGTGTGTATGTGTGTGTGTTTGAGCAGTTGTCTGCTCCTGTGTTTTGTCTGTAATGACAAAAAGAAAGGCTAGAGTGAGTATTTTGTACAATGAACAATTACTATTCCTTTTAGTCGGTTTGTCATTTTGACCTTACTTCATAGTCTGCAATTGGAAGCATTATTATTATTGTAGTATTTTTGAACAAATTTGACCTGCTTTATCACAGTTGGGTTTAATTGCAATATAAAAGCAATGATCTGTGCAGCTAAAGGTGCCTGACATTGTTAATAAAGGTTTTTTTTCCCCCTGTAGTTTTAAATGGGGAAATTTGTGGTAATTACCAGCCTCTGTAATACTGGTGGTGATTTTGCCAAAAAATTTTTATTATTCCTAGAGGAAGTAATTGCTGCTATTTTTCAGTGCTTTCAGTTGTTTTCAGTTAAGGGAAAACATCTTTAACCTTCACTGTCCTTTTATTATTACACATACATCACACTTTAAGATACAGATAATCCTCTGTTCTTTCTCTTCACACCATAGCAATCTTACAAGGGGGGGATTTCAGAATGATTGCCAAGTCCCTTGAAGCTAAACTTCATCTCCCACTCATTCCCTTGTTTTTGTGTCTGAGAGCACCGAGGAGGGCAGGAGTGTGTCTCACTGTGGGCTAATGCTTTCTGCCTCAGCTCACACACACTCCAGACATCTGAAAGTGTCCTGAATCCAAAAGCAGGCATTTGAATGCCACTTAGAGGACACTTGCGAGGTAAAGCAGTCATCTCTTCCAGCCATGAGTCTTGTGGAGTGATGCAGTGCTAAAAGGAGAGGAGGGAATGAGAGCAGAGAGATGTATTTCTTTTCTCTCTATATGGCAGGGCTGTTATTTTATTCATGCATTCATTCATTCATTTATTTATTTATTTCTCAGAGGTAGCTCCATATAGCTTTAGTCAGCTGGTTTGCCTCTCTTTCGCCATTATACTCATTATTTTACACTTGTGTGTATTCATAGAGCTGTCTTGTTACTCTGTTACATGGTCATTTTATGGTCACCAGAGATGTGCACAGACAGTTTGGCAATTTGCTTTTACGGTTTTTAGTGCCAGATATTTTAATATAATGCCAGTGTCATTTACTATTTATTACTGTCATTTATTACTGTCTACATGTACTTCACATTTTCACCAATCATTCTGTAATGTAGGCAGTATGTAATTTGAATTTTTTAACATTTACCCATTTTTGCAGTATTTAAAACGTTAAAACTGTGTGAAACTTAGCTTGACATTAATAGCTTTCCTGGTTAGCAAAAACACCCTAGATAACAAGATATAAATGTGACAGTAAAACCTGCAAGGCGACGTGTTTTTGGGAAACTGTCTCCTGGAAGAGAGTGTAGTTTCTTACCTGTGGGTGTCATGTGACAGACAGCAGGCAAAGCTTAACGAAATGCAGCACTGACATTCAACTCAGGCACAGTGAAATCACAAACATAAACTCTGACTGAGCCAAGTGGAGGCTTCCTGTTTACCATGAGGAATTATCTAGCTCTATGGAAGTTGTAAGGTGTTAAAATATGATAATGAAATACATATTTTTTTGATGTTGTAAAAGAACTGAAACAGTGGCCTAACAGTAGAATCTGACCGCCTTTTTTTTTTAAATCAATGGCTCTGATTTGTACCCGCAAACGATGAAATGTGTCCAAGTTTTCGGGTTAGTCTTTGCACCCTTGGGTCCAGCAGTGTTACACCCAAACACACGTGTACACACCCCTACACCCACATCAAGATTTAGTCTTTATAGCTTATCAGCTCAGTGGTATTGAGAATTAGACCGTGCTTATTTAAAATCCTCTTAGTATGGGTGTCTGTGTGTGATCCTGTGTGTGTGTTCACCACTGTTTTTTTTTTTGTTTGTTTGTTTTTTTCTGTAATTTGGCCACTAGATACTGTGTTACTAGATACTAGGTACTAGGTACTAGATTTTGTGTTTTGTGTGTGTAGTGTGTGTGCAATGTGTTTAGAGGCATTTGCGCGTGCGTCTGTTGCGTGGGGTGCATGACTTCAGCTTTGAGCGTGCCTGTGTGTGGGCTTGGCTCTCCCTGGAGTAAACCACTGAGCATCGAACATCCCTTTTCCTAATCAATGGCAACCTATTTAAAGATGAGCTCCCAGCATCCAAGGACGTCCTGCCTGTTTTCTATTGGACTGGGTGCGCACAGTCTGTGACCAGTGTAAACTATACCAGTGCTGGCTATCACTTCACTGAATATATGGCCTGCAGAGAATGGAATATTATTGACAGTAACCGGAGACCAAACCTGTTGTATTTCTTTATGTGCTTTCAATACTTGTATTACATATTTATAATAATCCAGGTTGAACCACATCCTTGTTTGCATACTTGAAAAACAGATTCAGAATTAGATCAATAAATAGATGAAGGCAGCCCAAAAAAAAAAAAAAAAAAAAATGCAAAGGGTAAATATTATCATCCATGTTTACATATTCAAGTCAGCTCAAAGAACGACTGTTAGGATCTTGAGTTATGTTGTTTAAAAAGAGAAGCAAAAAGAAAGATGGGTTGAAACGCTGAAAAGGTTTAGTGTTTAGATAGACTTAAAAATTAAAGGAGAAAGAGGTTAAACAGGTTTAATGACTAATTGAGAGGACAGCTAGACCCTCAAGCTGAAACCTAAATACCAGACTTTTGCAGACTGAACCCTTCCAGATTTGGCGTGCATTTTCTAGGTCAGACAACAGGAAGGGTTTCTTTACTGCTCCAGTTTTGTTCATTTCTGATTTATCGACCAGCAGAGACAGATTTGGCTTGCTGCAGTAGTTAACAAACAGCACGCAGCTGATCAAAACACAGATACAGTCCATTCCTAGCAGAGGGGAAACATTTCACAAGTCCCCTGAAGTCCATGAGGGCTAAATACATGGTTTGGAGCATGGACTTCAACACGCAACACCTCAGTGAGAGATGTAGTGGTGATGGACTCCCTATAAATCAGCCAAGCTCAACATTACAAGAGCACAGAAGAGATAAGAAGAGGTTAAGTGAGGGGAAGGGTGTCTTGAGAGCTTCAGATGATGGGCATGTGTTTGTTGGATACACATACATGCACAGCCATGAAAGAAAAACAGAAATGTTAACAGGTGTGCTCCCTCTGCTATGGGGAGCAATAGATCATTTTTAAGTTTAGTGAGGTTTATGACCGATGAGTAGCTCTGTCTACAAAGAGAGAAAATGGAGTATTTTTTTTGTCTTTTTGCCTGAGGTGGACAGATTCACTGTACTATGCAATTAAGATTTCATTCTTGATGCACATAATTAAAATAAAACACCTCCTGTTAAGCACATATATCTTATACATTTTAAAAAGCTATTAAAAATCATTTCACTTGAGAATAATGTTTATTACAGTTTACTTGAATTTAACCCCCTGTTTGCTCATGTTTGTGCACAGCTATGCATTTATTAATTAGGGTAAAAAAAAACAAACATTAAATTAACCATTTAATAATACCAATTCTACAACTACTAGTACTGCAGCTAATAATAATAATAATAATAATAATAATAATGGTAATAATAATAATATAACAATAATATCTATGATAAGTTAGACATTATTACAGTAATCATAACCATTATAACTGCTATTCCAATGAATAGCTCACTGTGTTTTAGCCATTTCAATAGAAAACCTTGAATGTGTTGTGAGCAGGAAGTCACTGCACTTAGCCATGACAGAACATAACAGAATAATTATAAAAATGTTCCTTTGGTGGCTGTGATAAGAGGCGCTTCAGTAGTCTTTGTTGGTGCTGTTTAGAGCCCAGGCTGTTTTCTTTTTCTGATGGTCATCCATTTTTTCTCTCTCCTTCCACTTCTCATAGCATGTTTTATCATATGCCAACTGCTTTTACTGGATTCCACATGCCAGAATATGTAAGTGGAGATTTGAAAATATGAACCAAATGCCCGAAATACATCTGTGAGTTGGCAGCTTGATAGTGTAGCATGCACTATTATTCTCCCAGTAGGGTTGGATAAAATACATTAATAAAAAGGCTTTTAATGAAACTGGATTCAAGTCACGAGCTTTTGCAACAAAGAGAAATAATGATGCAACGCTTTGGCAGCAGGGGGAAAGCAAAGTGTGTTCCGGCCAGCAGTTTTGATTTCCACAAAGTTCAAAATGAGAGGAATAACAGCGGAGTCAGCACATCAAAGACCTGCCGCTTCTCTGAATGTGAGGAGACAGGTCTGTCTCCCTGCAGCGAACATGGCTGACTCGCTGACTTTGATCTTGCATATTGGATAGTTTTCTCTATTTTCCCCAGGACTGTGTTAAGATATTGAGCCATAGAGAAGAGAGAGATTGGGATATTGAAAGAGGAAGAAAAACAACAGAAGAAGAAAGGGGTGATGGTTTGTTTAGCCTGCCTCCACAGTTGACAGGGATTGTTATTGAGCGTTAAGTAGCGATTCCAAGTTGTGTGTTTCTTAAGCACATTGAGGGAAATAGATTGACGTGGTCACATCAATACAACACTCCCCTCAGTGCCCTGCAGAAAACTCATGTCTCCACAAAGTCAGCTTTTCAAGATCGGGGATCAGCTGGTAGAATGCCCTCTTTGGCAACAGTGCATTTTTGATATTTTACAGCATCGGCTGTTTGGGGCAGTCTAGGTTTAGAAAATAGATTCATGTTAGAGGCAACGTCAGCAGAGAGAAAATTGGTCTTGCAAGGTTTCTGTTGGGCATTGGCTTAGTGGAAAAGTAGACTGGATTGCAGTTTAGGATTGTGCTGCAGATCCGGTGCAGCCTCCACCTAGAGAACTAACTCACTCAACTACACACACACACGCCCCATCCATCCTCTACTTTGACAAAGACAATATGCTGACATGCGTCACTGTGTAACAATAAAAAGAGCTGTGTTATGAGAAGCAGGGTTGCAGAGCACCTTATAGAGTCCTTGTCCTCACTGAGAGAGAATGGTTCTGACTTTTTTATATAACCCCTTTTCCAAGAAAAAACACTTTGTTGCATCGGCATAATGCTAGAAAACACACTCCATCCTCTTCCATTTGGGTAATCCAGTTTTGACCGCATCAGGCCTCTCTGATGAAGGACAGAAAATTGAATTGGCTATCAGTCTCTCTCTCTATCTTTGTCCTTCTCTCTCTCCTCTCTGTTTTCTCCCCATCTCTCTCGTGTGCCAGTGAGCTTAACTTTGATAAAGCCCCTGTGTTTGTGCTTATACAGGGCCTTCCCTGTTTACATATTTTTAGCTGTTGTTATCTCCCATATACAGCAACTACTCACAGTCTGTTGACAGTATGATAAGTGAAAAATGTTGGTCTACACCTCCTCAAATATTAGACCACATTGGCTCACAGTGGCTAAAACAGTTCCAGCTAGCATTCAGACTCTTTGTACATTATAATATGAGGAAAAGTATTGGTAGGGTCTCTTAAATTACTATGAACCCAGATTAATGCATTATGTTATCATATATTGTAGTAATTATATTACATTTCCAGTAAACTAAAGACAACATTGTTTCCTCTCTTCTCCTCCACTCTTCCCATCTCTTCTCACACTATGTTTTTCTTTCCCATGCTGTGATTTGACTATTTTTTGGATTATGTCCACTGTAGAATTTGATTTGTGAGTGTGTGTTTTCCATCTGGATTATGTTTATTACCTCATGGGAGTGTGCTGTACTCAGAGTTGTTGAGAATCTGGTAGCGGGAACTGGCGTCTTGAACAAACTATCCCAGCCTGTTTCCACCTGCATAATGTCAGCTTTACACAGATGCAAATAAAAAAAAAAAAATGGCCCTCTCTCTTTTAATTTCTCCAAAACTCTCTCACACGCACAACATTGCCACTGGCTGAGGTCAGAACTGATACTTGGTACCTGCCTTTTCTGGAGTTTAGCCTAGCTGCAAATTGATCTTTTAAAATTTAAGAGGGTCTGAAATAAAAGTAAAAATCTGTCAGTGTTGATTTTTTTTTTTTTTTTTCAGGTTTAATGTGACACCCAGTTGTTGAGTGAAAAACATCCTCCCTACACTGGGCACGTATATGTACATTTTTTAACACAGTGTGGTGTTAATCATGTTGAAAGACAAACACTGTGGAAATCCCAGATATTGAAATTTTTCCTGAGGTGGGTGCTTAATAAAGTTAGTTTCATTGGCACCACAGATGTGCTAGAACAGTGTTTATCCAGCCATGACAACACTGGCAATTATGAGCTTACGCTTCACTATATTGCACTATATGTAATTGTTCATTAATCGTAATCGAGGTAAAATGTTCTTCCAGTACTTCCAGGTTGGTGTCAGGTTGCTGTTTCTTCTGTCTTTTTCCAGTAACATAGCAAATGTCTCCTCTCCTCTCCTCTCCTCTCTGCTGTCCCAGCTTTACCTTTATGTCTATGCTCTGTCCTAACTTTGTTGTCCTCTTTTGCCTCAGCTACACAACAAAGCCCACTATTTGAGCCCAGGAAGGAAAGAGGACAGAACAACAATAGTCTATCTGTGAAAAAAACCCTGCCTTACTTTCAGACAGTCCCTTTGGTCTATGTGTGTGTGTATGTCAGTACTAAGTCATTCCTTTGTCTCTATGGGTGCATTGTTTGTTGTTGCTACTGAAATGTCTCCAGTGTGGCTGGGCTGGAAAGACAAAGAATATATATACACACACACACAAGAGCAGGCCCAGACACACTTTTCATATGCACTGACCAGAGCTAACACCGTCGCCAGCAATGTTTTGAACTGAGTTTGAACTCAGAGTTGGCACACACACACACACACACACACACACACACACACACTTTTTTACACTTCACACATCCCCAATTGTGCTGAACTTTTTTGACCTTCTGGTTGTTTAAACAGGCATTCCAACAAACATTTACCAGGTAGAAATTGACAATGGGCTCTGTCAGACTCAGCCCTCTGTGGCACGCGGAGAGAAAATTTAACTTGACTAACCACTGATAAAACGGCCTCCAGCAGCAGTTTCCAACAAGCTTTGAACGTGAGTGTATGCGCGTTTGTATTGTCAGGGGCTTGCTTTCCTAATCTCCTGCTCCCCTGACATGAATAATGGCATGGCTGAGTTCCAGTCTTCGTCAGCAGGGACCAGACCCTGACCTCCACTAGGGGCTGCTCTCTGTGATAAGGACCAACTACCCTCTTTCAGAGCTGGGATGGAGCTATTAGCAGCTCCAGGAGGTTGGATGGGGAATGCATACTTTGGCATACTTTCTCTTTGATTGGGCATGCCGCTCATTTGGTCTCTGGTTCTCTCTTTCTATGTAGTTTCTTCTTTGTTTCCCTCTCTACCCTTGTTCCCCTCTTTCTCTTCCCTGTTTGCCTCAGTTTCCCTCGCTCCCTCTTTTCTCTCTTGCTCTTGTTCTCTTTCATCTGTCCTCTCTCTCCATCCCAGTGTAAAGCTTGTTCAGGCTTACTCAGCGTTTTTCTTATCAGCCCCCCTCCGATGGGGCAAAAAGCTTTTTGCAATGCTGTCTCCCTCCCCACCTCCCACTCCCTTTCTCCCCCTCCTCCGTTAATCCTACCCTCTTCCTCCTGTCCCCCCTATATCTCCACTGTGCTAAAAATGGGAGCATGGTACTTGGCAACAGAGCACGGGGTTGGGTTTTTGAGGAAGTTAGGTCCTGCAATACAATGGGCTTGTGTGTATGTGTGTGTTTGGACTTTGCTGACTGTATCTGTGTGTGTGTGTGTTTGTGTATGTGCGTGTAAAAAGGGCAAGTCAGCAGACTAGAAAACTAAGTGAGGCTTCTCTATTAATTTCACATGATTTTGGAAAATTAAAATGAAGAAACAAATATTTTTTGACCACATGATTCTGACACTTCAGAACTAAGAAGTCTGCAGTTGACTCTTTCCCCACCAGTGTTTTTCAACCTGTGTTTTAGCACATAAAATGGGTCTCAGGCCATTTTCTTGTCGGTCCCCACCCTGGTTCTCGCTTTAATCATAATGCTATCCAGAATTCTGTCCAGCATTGGCTAGTTCTGGGAAATATAACTGTATTTTCCTTTCACTGCGTCATATCCCAACTTGTCCTCATACTTTGGGGTCAAACCCATCTTGAAAAGAATGTGAAAAAGTGCCTTCTAACCCTAACCCTAACACCTAGAAAGGAGAAATAGTGAGGAATTTAGAGGTTCATTTGACTTAAATGGTATACAATAACTGGTGCGTTTTTCTGTTTTGGGACTATTAGCTTGCCTAGATAGACTTTTTTTCTGTTTGCATTAAATTGGTGGGACTTGGGTGATGTTTTACCGCCTGACAAGGGGGAGGGAATCGATCTGACGTCCTCGAGAATAATTTTAAATCCTGCGACACTTGAGTTGCTACACAGGCATTGAAAACCGTCTTCTTCTTTTATACATGTCCAGAGAGCTCATTAAGCTAAGTAGAGCAGCACTTGCTGCCTGCCTGGATTTCACTGAGGAGTCTCTTGTTGAGAGGAAGTAGGACTGCAGTCTTAATTCACAAGACTGGAGATCATGTAAGGTCGTAGCTCTTTGTGATGTGTGTGTGTCTGTGTGTGTGTGTATGTGTGTTTGTTAGAGAGAGAAAGTGATAGAGAGTGTTTTCTGCATGAAAAAAAAAAAACTGCCATAAAACACACACAAGATGCAACTATTCATTTTTTTCCCATTCTGATCTAATTCAAATAGTTGTGTTTTGGGTATTTGCCGACACCAAGTACTGATCTGATACCAGAGCTATTTTTTCTTGATTAGTATTATTGTTGTTGGTATTATGAGTAAGGTTACATGATGCTGTAGTATACCACATAAAACTTTGTACTAAAAGAGCAAAAATATACAAAAATGCATTATATTTAAATATATTCAAAAGCAATTTATTTTAACAGTAGGTTAAGGAGGCTTCACATACAAACAGGTGTAGGAGTGGAAATTGCTATGGCAATTGTTCAGGTTCAGTGTCCAAGTTTTGAAAACCTTGAAAAAATAACTGCACATCAATTTGTTATCAGCTACTACTACAATACAATTTTCTAATTTGACTGCAACATTGGCACATGGGACTGTGGCGCTATAGTGTAATCAGCACAATGCATCGGGGGAGGCACTGCCAAATAAGAAGAAAATGTCTGTGATCAGTTGCAAGTCACACTAACAGACTGTTATGGAGGCAGTCTTGGTGAACAGGAATATTATAGGAATGCTACAGGCGGCAGTGTGTGTGCGCATCTAACGCATCTTGATACGTCAGTCTGATAGCCGATTCGTGCATTATGTCTGGATCAGCACCCAATGCCAATGTCAATATTGGTGGAACCCGTAACACACACACACACACACACACACACACACACACACACACACAGACTCTAAATCACTGCCTAGTACTGAAAATAATTAATACCTATTCTGTAGGAAAATATTGCTAGGTTTTCTAGTTTCTTCAATCATCAACAGGCTATTACTGACAGTGGAGACGGAACAATACCTTGCACACATACAGACACATATATACACACCCACACATACAGAGCAGAAGCAGAAAATGGTCACATATACACACACGGACGCATTGATTTAGCCACAGTATTTCATGAAATTTTTACCCGCCTCGCTGGTTGTCCATGGCCTTGACTGTGCGGCATTATCACCAGAGCTTAGTCAGACTCAAATGCTGTCATTATTAATTTATGCAGGCTGAGCTCTCTCCTCCTGCCTTGTCTGAGGGGATGCAGACATGCAGCACAATAAGCAGACAGACAAGTGCAAACACCTGTCAGCATAACACATAGTCAATTTTTCTTTTTCTTTCTAAATTACCTTGTTGCTTTTATTCTGTCTTTCTTTCTTTCCCTCACTCCCACCTAATTTTCCCATGCCATGAATTTTGTTAATAATAAGCTTGGATTTTTTTCCTCAGAGTGCTGTCATCACTGTATAGCGCATTAACCCCCTCCACTTATTCTCTTCTCTCTTTCTTTCTTTCTTTTTTTTTTTTTTTTTCTTTGTCCATGTCTGTTCTTGGCTATCAACCTGGCCACTGTCCAGGCAGTTGTCAGCCAGGTTGATACAGGACAGTCTGACTAACAGTAGACTAACTCATCAAGCTAATGAGTGAAGTAACTAACAGGCTCACTTTATCTCTCCTCATGGATCACACAATGAAGATGATGGCCTTGTCTGACACCAAAGCCTGTTTGCATCTGTGTGTGTGACTGTTTGTGGTTGAGTCCCAGTAAATCCACTCTAGTTAAATGGCCTAACTGTAAAGGGAGGAGGGCTCCATAAAATTTTTTTACGACCCTCTATTGACTGAGAGAGATAAACAGACAGAGTGAGACATTTAAAGTACCACTAGCTAATGTAAGTATGTATCTGTATTCATAAGGCCTCATCCAAGGTAATCAGCCATGAGCCATGTGTCTCTTATAATCTATGGCCAGATAGCTGGCTGTACTTGTGGACCAACCAGCTGTATGTGTCTATGTGTGTGCGTGTTTGCACTCGTGCCCTGTGGTGAGTCATAAGATGCTAACTTAGGCGGTTACTAGTCACAGGTCATATGTCTCCATATCAGCAAACTAGACTGACTGTTGCTCTGGCATGTGGAATCTAGACGTGATAACGTGGCTAAAAGTGTCCAGGGGCTACAGCAGTATAATTGTGTGTGTGTGTGTGTGCGAGAAGGTGTGCATGTGGGTGTGCATGTGGTATGCACATGTGTGTCCCATTGTCACCCTTGACCTCTCACCTCTCAACCACTTGGCCTCATGAACCATTAGTCAGTGATACCATAAATTACACTGTGTTATCGGGCATCATTTTTAGCACACCGGATCTGTGTGTGTGTCTAAATGTTGGCTAGTTTCTTTTTTGTGTGTGCATATATAGAGGAAATTTTGTGAGTTAACAGCATTTTATTGTTATAATATAAACATAGTGTTAAGCACAAATGTACTATTTTTATTCAAGTGCATTATTCAGGTCTTCTCGTGTCTTTTGACCATCCTTAATAATGGCAGCAAGCTCCTACTGGTTTTATAAGTTGATATCTGTCTTGGTTCAACATGTTAAGTTGTTGGTAATATGGAGAGGCTTTTTCCCCAGGGTCTGACCGCTCTTGATGAAGTGATTTGACAGGATCTAGTGATATAGTAAACTGAAAATTAAGGGAAGAGGGGAACATTCTGTGACTGATAGCCAACTTGGAGCAGATGGGCCGTTCCATATGTGTCTCCCTCCTACGCTTTGTCCTCACTGCCTTTTAAAGTCATGGAGAGGGTCAGGTAAATGGGTCTCTGCTGTTGAAAGGGTGCAGCAAGCTGAAGCAGTCAGCTAAAAACAGACCCACCACTGCTATCTGAGGGCAGAAATTCCTCAAGTTAAACACAGGGTAAGGGGGTCTGGAAAATAAGGTTCAAGTCGGAAACAATAGAGAGAAATAAGAGATAGAGGGAGAGAGAAAGAAAAAAAATGCTATCCTTTGCAGTTCGTTGTAACTGATGGAGGCAGCCAGGACTCGCACTTCAATTAACCTCCTCTAATAAGGCAGGGACATAAAACAGAGCAGGGACAGGCTTCTGGATTAATTAGTTGTGTACTGAGCAGAAAAAAGCAGCCACACTTCTCCTATCTCTCCCACACTTCTCACATTCCTCTTTCTTCCTATTTTTCTCACACTCAGGTCTCTGAGTGTCTACTTGTCTGAAGTAGTTTGTCGTAGTTTTAGGTAAGAGTAACCTAAAGAGACATGTACGACTTAGTGTCCTTTACGTGAGCTTATATTTTCAATGTCTTTAAATAAATACAACAAAAATGTCCTAGTAACATCACGCATTCAGTTTAACAGGTTACATGAATACACTTGAAGATAATGCTTTATGAATCTTGTTTTCATTAATCCAATGCTTGTTTGGTATGACTGAACTGAAAGCAATGGAAAGTGTTGGTTTGCCTTAGAATTTGTATGCCTCACTCAAGTATGCCAAAAAGGTTGAGCACATAAGGCAAATGCCCTCTCTGTGTCGCTTTAACATATACACTCTTTACGCATGTACGCGCGCACACACACTCACACACACACACATCCAGTGGCGTGTTGTCAGCGTCATCCTTCCAGCCAGCCAACAAACAAGTTATTTAGTCAGGCTCCTACATGTTCTGTGAACCAGCTAGGCAAAAGCGTAAGGCAGCGGTATACTTGGAGCAAGATCTAAGATGACACCATGAAAGAAGCACCAGCAAGGATGTCAGAAAATACTATTCCTAGTATAGTCTTTTGGGGCAGAAAGACAAAGAGAGAGAAAGATGACAGACAGATGCACATTCGGTTTGGCATAGTGGAACCAGGGTTTCTACTGACATGAAAATCCCAGAAAAGTCATGGAATTTGAAAACCTGTTTTTTAGGCCTTCAAATGTTTTGGAAAAATTTCAGTAAGACAAAAAAAAAACAAAACAAAAAAAAAAAAACATGGACATTTATCATAATAATGGTAATCCTGTTGACATAGAAGTTGACTTAGAACCTGAGAAGAGAAAACAAGATATTTTCAGTATTTTCCATATATTTTCTATAGTTCTTTTTTGTTTTTGTTTTTTTCCAAATTGGTCTTGCATTTTTATCATATCCTTAACATGCTGCAGAAATACAGTCATGGAAATTTGATATGTAGTTATGGAAACATCATGGAATTTTATGCACAACACAATATATAAAAATAAAACTCGACCAGGAAATCCAACAGACTTTGGTCCAACTGCAGACAGGGAGAGGTCAAGGAACAGCAAAAGACATAAGACAAAGTTTGGCCAAGGGGCTTACACACAGAACACATTTAAAATTCAAAGGAAACACCTTTTCTGACGTCACTCCGCCTTGCAAGATATCTTTTTCCCTCAAAAGTTTTATTTCTTTCTAAGTATACAGCAACCTTCAGTCTGTAGCTAACTCAGTCAGCCGGTTGTCCCGAGAGCCAGTGAGTTATTGAGGCTGTGTGAACATTCTTGTTCCTGGCCCCCTGGCCTTTGCTCTCATTAACACGGAGCCTCTGACCAGAAGCTGGGGCCAGAACAGATTTGGGAGGAGCGCCAACCTCTCCCACCATCATTACGCAGGGTTTAGTTTCTCTACACAAACATGATGGGAAGGGAGAGCAGTTGGATTTGGAATAGACTTTTCTGCTTGTCATACACTTATGACATAATTGGCTCAAATGTGTACCTGTATTCATACACTAACAGACAGGCAGACAGACATGCAAAAAAAAAAAAAAAAAGAAAAAAAAGGCCGCCTCCCTTACATCTGTTAGGAAAATAGTGACATGTTTCCAAGCTATTCTATCAGTCTCTCTCTCTCCTCCTCATTAGCAAAATGTCTCTTCTCTCTTCAGTGATTCACCAGTAGATATTCTCCCTCTGTGTTTGAATGAGGCCTGGAGACACTCTGCTTTTCTTCTCTACCTCTCTCTTGCTGTTACTCGCTATGACACCTCACACCCTTCCATCTGCATCTCTCTCTTGATTCATCCCTCGTTTCCAGCTATCTCTCTCTCTCACTATCTGCATATTTTACTCTGTCTGTTGCAGAGGAGACTAACCAGTTGGTTTTCAGCATGCATATAGGCTTTCACTTCCAATCTTGTCTTGTCATTTCACACTCACTGTTTACTTCTGTCACCTCTGTTTCACTCCATCAGTTCTAGAGATTTGTGGTTTGACATGACAGGACAGTGGCAAAATAGTGTGGAAATTGAAGAAACAGAAAGAGAGAGAAATGTGGCTGCTTGCTAAACTCAGACCCTTACTGTGTTTAAATTCATCATGTTTAATAAGTAATCAGCCAAAGCCTCAGATCAGTGCACTCATGATTAATTCATCCTAACGGAATAAGAGAGCATCAGCTACAGACAATGTATGCGTGTGTGTGTCCCTCCATGTGTGTATTGTGAATGCACCCTCTTGTTTTGATTAGAGAGAACAAGCCTGTGGCAATGGACACAGTGTGGAGGAGCGGAACGAGGGAGAGGTGGAGCGCTTGTCCTCCCTCCATTCATTACATGCAAAAACACTGCCTCTTGCTGGCGTACGATTGGCCGCCTCCCCGGAACAGCTTCTCTGACGAGGAAGAGAAAGGGACTGAGAGATAGAGAGAAAGACAGAGAGAGAGAGAGAGAGAACGTGATGAAAGAGCGGGGGAGGTGCCAGAGCATGTGAGCATACTGACACATCACACGCAGAAAGAAGGCAAAAAGCAGGAGAGAAGACAGAAAAATCTGAAGAGCAGCAAGGAAGGATTTTCCACATCAGCAGAAGCAAAGTGGAAACCCAGATTTTGGGCGTGAACCTGCTATGAAGACCGCTCTCGGGGTTAGCCAACCTACTTCAAGAGAAAAGAAGTAGAGGAAGGAAAGAATCACCTCTTTAGAAAGAGCTCACACATCTACAGAGGCCACATCTGTGCTCTCTGAGGGAAGAAGCAATATCTCCACACTTCCTTCCTCCCTCATTCTTCCTCTTTTTATTGCTCTCAGCTGTGCCGGATCTCCTTTTATTTATATATTTTTCTCTGCAGCCTTTGGAATGAGTGGACAGACTGAGAAATAGAGAGATGCAGGAGAAGACTCACAAGAGGATGGAGGAGATGAAGAGATGACTGTTGTGGCAGGTGTGCATGTGGAGCTGACGGAGCAGTGTGTGTGTTTGAATGTGTGGGAGTTCCTAAGCTTTGGCCTGCTTTAACCAGATGGAATTGAGCCTAGCTTGTTGGCATGGAGATAGATAGCAAGGTGCCTTGCTCTCAGTCTCTGCCAGCGGACTGCTGCTAGCAAACAAACACTCTCTTGTTTTCAATTTTCTTTTACCCTTCCTGTCGCCAACCAAGTTCAGCAGCTTTAAGCGTAGGCAGGGTGCGCGTGTGCGTTAATGTTTTTGTTTAGTTTTTTTTTTCCTTCCTTGGATTCTCCTTCTTTTTTGTCCCAGGCAGTAGAAAAATAGACCACGGACAAAAAAAGACAAAAAGAGAAAGCAGTCCTTTTTCTTAGCTCTGTGGAGGTTGGACTCTCGCTTGAGGACTTAACCTCACTCATCAATTCAGCCTAAGCCCCGGGGGAGGATAGCTGACATACACACACACGCACACACACATGTGCACACACGCATAACACACACAGGCCGTCTCTCATACAGACTGACACCCCTGTTGAAAGAAACTCTTGAAAGCGACAAGCGCCTTGGCACTCCTAGTTGTGAGCCGGGTCAAGGCAGTCTGTTTTTGTGAAAGAGACGGGTGGGTGCGTGAACGCGCAGCAGACAGTTTGCATGTGTTTGGATTTTTTCTCTGTGTGTGTGTGAGCGTAGCCTCATTACAGCCCGGCTCTAATTAAGCCAGAGGGTGGCAAGCCGGTGCCTACCCTCTTTATGTATCCCTGCATCCCTTCTTGCCTCACTCTGTCCAGCCCCTGAGGCCCCATTGTCATCATTAATTTCTATTGCAAACTGCCCATGAATAATGGAGGGAGCACAGTCGTCTCTGGACTAGTGCCTTTGGGTGGGTGGCGGGGGTGTAGACAGAGATATAATAAGAGAAAGGAAGATTAGAGAGCCGTTAAGAGCTGTGAGCTGGGAGTGTACACACTGGCTCTGTGGAGGAGAGAGAAAGAGAGGGGTGGGCCCAGCACTGAACAGATGAATGGAAGAGCAGCCGAGAAGGGCTGAGCTCAGGACAACACGTGCTCTGCCGACGGAGAGCAAGAGAGAGAAAAGAGACGGGGGGACAAACAGAGGAGAGGACGCTCCTCTGTCATTTATCCTGCTGGCTTTTATGCTGTCACATCTTGAGTGCATCTTTCCCTCCACCTAGCCGGAATCAACGATAGGAAAAAGAGTGATGCTCTGAATCTCTGCCAAGACTGGATGAGTGCGCTGCTATCTGTTTGTTTTCTTTTTCTCTCCACTGTGCCTGTCCTGTTGTTGACAGAGTTTGTATGACAGAACGAGGGACAGACTCTAGCGCCAAGGAGAGCGAGATGCAGAATGAATGCTAAAAAGAAAGCCAAAAGGATTTTACCTGAAGCCTTGTGTTATGTTTTTCCTATTTACACAGGGAAATCTTAATCAGAAACTCGCTTCAATTTTGACACACATTCTCTTTTACCTAAAACATCCTGTGCACTGCGTTTGATGCACAGGAATGCTCTTCAAAGATCCAAATCAGGTCTACATGTGTAGACTCATTGTGAGTAGTGCTATAAATGAAGCAGGACGAATAGAGAACAAACCTAAGGAGACATGAGCAGAGGACTCTTTCAAAGGAGAATCCTGTCTTGAATGAGAATAACTTCTCGTGGCACTTTGCTGTTGGGGCATTTCTTTTGGATGACATGGACATTTGTCACAATTGAAGGACAAAGAGGGAAGGACAGACGAAACGAGGATGTAACTTCCTCCACGTGCTCAGACTTCCTAGAAAGTGCCTGAACTTGTGCTTGAGCCCTGCTCTGGGAAAGGATCCCAAAAGGAATAAAGTTGTTGAGGAAAAAAAAGCATAACCTGAGCACACATAAGAATGGATGACTCTAGCATTTTGCGACGCAGGGGACTCCAGGTAAGGATTAGTTTGTCATTCAACACAAGTTGACTTTCAGTTTACTTTTTCATTTAGTTGGCCATAAGAACATGATTTGAAGTGATTGTGGTGACAGAGCACAAAATGAAAAACAATGTGAAGAGGGGCAAGACACATTGCCACATACGGTGCCTACACTGGTTTTATACATTGCACATTGTCTAGAACTGAGGTTCTGACATCAGATAAGATTTAGTAGCTTATTTGATTTGTATCACACAACATAGTTTTATAACCTTTAGCAATGGTTTACTATAACTGGCTAATATGACTAAATGGACTGGGAAGTTTTGTGTAGGCCTATGTGATGTGCGCACCCTTTTTTTAGGGCATGCAAGCTGAAAGCTTACCGACATTATTTAATATGTCTTAGTCACTGTTTAGACGCGCACTCACACACACTCATCAGCCCTATCACATTTCTTTCTGGCATTAGGAAACAAAGCATACCGGCACTCTTTGACACACTCCTCATTACCATCACGCACTCATCACATACTTAACAGGCCTATCCTATTTCTTGCTGGCAGTAAATGGCAAGTGACATCACAGCCAAGTGAGTAACAGCAAGCCATCGCATCAGAGCATCAAAAAACACACCGAGTAATCGTTTCAGTGACCGCTGTGGCCAGTTTAATTTACTTACTGATATTTTAAGTATATCTACCCACCTCCTACTGCCAAACAAAATACAAATATCACACACACACACACACACACACACCAGCCTTGTCTGATGTTGTCACCGCAGTGCAAGACTTCTAGGGCTAAGATGGAGGGTGAGGCTGGAGAATGTTGTGTCAGCAAAGCCCGCTCTCCCCTTTTTGAATCGAGGGAGGGGGGATGGTGAAGGAGAGAGAGAGAGAAAACTTATGTGGGTGTCAGATTCTTGTGTTAGCGTTCAGCTTCAGATTGCCTCTCTCCTACATCCCCAACCTCTTTCTCTCTCTCTCTCTCGCCCTCCCTCTCCCTCAGACTCTCTTTCTCTCCAGCCACTGAGAGAAATCAGAATACAGGTTCGTACATGCAGGCAGACACTGTGAAAAGATTATGCTCCATATACAGTATTGAATTCAAGGTAGAGGTCATTTGCCACGGAGGGCCGAGTATATGCAGGCTTTCATTCCAACCAAAGACTAAACCTGGTGGTTTCAGTGATTAGCTCTTGCTCTCTGCTTGAAGCTGTATTAAACAGTGAAATCGTCTGGTGGGCTCAAATGAAAAAGTGCATACACTTATGTAGCACATGATTGGACACCCATGATTTATTGTTTAATTTCTTTCTGTTGGGAGGAACTAGGCCTAGAATGAGGGCACCAGGCAGGGATAGATGACCTGGATTTGATCTGCTTTATTTTGGACTTTGTAACTTCACACCAGTGGTATTCTCAGGATTTACAGCATTATTTCTCATATTGATCAAAATGTTAAAAATATATCCCAAAATGGTTAGATGGAAGCACAGAGGATCATTTTGTATCAAAACTCTAACAAGAAGACTGAAAAATTGATTGACAGCTAACATGTGTTTGTCTGGCTGCTTGAGAACAGGGATAAAGCAGTCCAGACGTGTGTGTGTGTGTGTGTGTGTGTGTGTGTGTGTGTGTTGGCAGTGGCTTTCTAACACTGCAGTGCAGTGGTGCATTTTGTTTCTGTAAATCCCTTTTTGTAGCTGGATACCCACCATTGGGTACCAATATAGTTGGCTGGACAGATAAAACACACACACACACACACACCTTTACCATCATATACACATCATACTCACAGCCGTGTTTGTACTTACCCCTCCAGAATAACTTGGAATATGCTTCATACACAGAGAGGACACAAACGTTAAGTCTGTTTCTCTGTGCGTCCTTCAAACCCTTTTAGGTCATTCATGCTTTTATCAGCTTCTGGGTCAGATCACATATAGCCTGGGGTGAGAGGTCACATAGATAGTTCACTACTCTATCAGGCCCCCAGACTGTTCTAATGGACAGAGGGAAGTAAGAAAGGAGAGAGAAAGCGGTGAGAAAGAGAGAGGGAGTGAAGGAATATGGCATTTAGAGGGCAAACAAAGAGCAAAACTCTACACACTTGACCTCTGGAGAGAGAGGTGGTGATGTGGAAAGAGGGTCAGGGTTAGAGGTCAGATAGCAGCACCAAAATGTGCTAGGCTTCTGGGTTATTCTAATAGGGGTCTGGAGGGAAGGAGGTGGCAAAGAGGGAGTGAGGGGGTCAGTCTGCATTTCTGGGTCTCTGTTATTTCGGGGGGTGGATGGGGTGAAAGGTCAAATAAATGGGTGCACACTATTCTTAAAGTGAGATGAGAAGACAAGTGACAAGAAAGAGGGCGAGAAAAGAAAGCAAAACTGCAGCATGACATTATTTAAGCACTTTTTTCAAGGGAGGCTGATAATTAGCCATGGCTGCACAGTGATTACAAGCAGCACAAAGGGCTGAAGTGTCTGTACTCTGAGTCCTGGCCAGACATGTAATGCCTCTGAGCAGGCCATGTTCATGGTTTATGGGTAATGGTCAAGTACAGAATGGGACGGGGCGGGGGCTGAGGTATTACCAGCGTAATACCTCAGAGTACTCCCGTGGGTCAAACTGCTGTCCTACACCACTCTCGATGTGGTAGTGTGAAACTGAAATAGGAGACTGACCGGTCTATATTTTGCAATCTAGGCATTTAGGTTATTAGGCAAAAATACTATAAACATATGATTTTATTTCATTCCTCTGAATTGAATTATCCCTACTTAAAGCTTTCTGAGTCTCTGGATGTGTATCTCTTTTTTAAGATAGTTTTATTATGTTTTTAACAAAAACTAAAAATAAATCCTGCACACTGTTTTGTGTGATAAACATTGCAGCCTGCTCTAGATCTTCATCAGGTTCTTTTATTCTTCATACTTTTATTCTTTTTTATTGTCAGCTTTCCCAGCCCTGCACCTGACATACTGGATAAGCATGGGATAATTGCCACATTTGTTTTGTTCTTTCCAAATTTTTTTGTTGGTCCAGTGTGAGTCTGTTCAGCAGGTTGTCTGCCCAAGCTCAGGGCCGTAAAAGCAGCAGCAAATTTCCCAGTGGTTATAGTGGGCCATGCTCTAACCAGAGGGTAAAAAGGGAATTCCATACCATTGGAGGGTGAATAAAATGGATCAAATTCAAATCATAAACAGTACATCAGTAAGTTACCCTAATCACAGTAATGCTTGGTAATGGTGTTCCCCACTAGCCCATCAAATCTGTGCTTGGACTGAATTTGTGTGTGGGTATGTGCATGTGATCACATGTCACCCGGTAGTGCGAGAAGCATGTCTACTGAGGATTAGGTCTGCCATTCACAGCCACACACACACCAGCCGAGATTTTTTTTTTTTTTCATAAACAAAAGGCTGTCTGTTACCGGCTGTGTATTAAACCTCGCATCTGGATCGAGGCCCTGTGCTGACATAGTCAGTCTGGGTATCAACACACGCACACGCATACACACACAGGCACTTTTTCTCTCTCTCACTCTTTCTCTCTCTCTCACTCTCTCTCTCTCTCTTGTACTCACACACATGGGATCAGCTTCTATCAGGTGGCGTCTGCTTCCATCCCAAATTGCTGTCACATGGATTTAGAGACAGTTTCACACTGACATACTCTACTCTCCCAATAGACCTGCTCCCATTTCATTGTGATGAAATACAAGCTGCTCCCTGTAACTTACCCTAAAATGCTGGAGCAAAAAATGCATTAATACAACCTGGTTCCATAAACTTAGGCTAAAATCCAGGAGAATGAATAAATGTAACAAAAATACCAGATGATTTTTAAGAGCTTGGTAGTGGACCATTTCAGTACTCACACATAAGACTTTGAATGTTTGGGATATTTTTTCCAACACAACTTAAGTGAACACACATAATGGACACACGCTCTCTCTCATATTGTATCTTATACCTATTTCTGGTTGTATGTCGATGAGATATAAGGTGGACATATCAATGGACTGTTGTGGTGGGCAGAGTGGGCAAATGTCTTTTCTTCAAACAGTGAGATAAAGAAAGGAAAGTTGGTTACCAATGACCAATACAAAGAGAGAAAAACAAAGAAATGATGGATAAGAGACTATGACGGTCCCGGAGGACATCTTTCTCTCACTCGCTCTCTTTCCCGCTATCACGCACGCTCCATATTCAAGTCAATAAGTGCTCTTTCAAAAATAGAGAAGAAGAAAAGATCAATGTCTCTTTTTCTTGGCCTAGACTAGCTAAATGCTTCTCTTGCTTGACTGACTCCGTAGATAGGGGTGTTGTTGGTGTGTGTGTGATGGGGAAGGGGGTTGGGGCTCTGGCAGACAGACGGGAGGGAAAATTGTACCTGCAGGGTTCAGAGGGAAGCAGGAGGCTACGTTGAGTGGAAAGACAAAAGGTGGTAGGGGACTGGGGTTGTTTTGGGATGCAGGGCAAAAACAAGGCTTTTATTTCAGCTCTTATGATGATGAAAATGATGATGCTCAGAGAGAATTTTTGACGTTGAGAAGTTGTACCACTTGATTAAAATTTGTGCTGTGGCTCCTCTTATGTTGCAAAAACAAAGATTACCATTACCAATATTCTTAATAGAGTACTTTTTTATGCCCTAACATTGAAGACCATACTTTCTTGAATAGAAAATAACATAGTTTGGAGAGTGCAGAAATAGTAGTGACAGAACTGGTAGGTACGTAGGTATTTGATAACAATTTCATAACATATTTATTACAAGGTGCTATATAGGAGGGAAATATAATACAAAACCCCTCACAGACAAGTAGCTACAAAATATAAAATAATAGTCTTATTAGGGCTGGGTAATAATGATTGTCTTTCATTAGAATCATACAGTGAAAATGATTTTGGGGATATTGTGACACAACTCTGTTGTCTAAACTGATGATAAGCAAATTTCTATGTGAAATTTCTAACAACATTTGGCATAAAGCATTATAAGGAATATTATTTGAAAATGTTACTAATGTTACTGTCATTCAGTGGGATAAACATTAATTTGATGATTTAACATTGGATTTTTTGTATATTAGTAATATTCTGACATATATTATTATTGAAAACAGTCCTTATGATTAGTGTGTTATTGCTTTAAGCCATATTGCCCAGCCTTAGCACTTACAATAAAGGCATGTTAAGTGGGAGAGTCATCTTGAACAAACAAGAACACGAATGGTGCAACAGTAAACCACACAAAATGCAAATGTCATCATGCTTCATGGTGAGGTATTAAAGCATATTTATTAGCAATGGAAGAACTGTGCATTCCAAAACAACAACCTTCCAGAGATAATTGTTCAAAAGACAACCTTGTGAAGGTCTCCAACAGCAAAGTTGAGCAGTGTGCAGGAGCCTTTTTCTTTCTTTGTTGCTTTGTTGCTCATTAGCCAGCCTGCCATCCAGAGCGTGCCGCCCAGACTGAGAGCTTCTGTATGGTAAACATTGACTGAGGCACACAGTAAGAATAGCTTGCTCACACAGCACAAAAGGCTTTACTCATTCCAAGTTTGACATCTATGCTTGTATTCGGGTAAAGAGAGACAAATGCTTTCTTTTTTTTTTTTTTTTTCTGTTGAACAATCATCATCAACAGACATTTTTTTTTTACTATCATCTTTCTTTTATGCTTGACTAAAAACAGTTTGTCGGAAGCCACCCACAGAACATTAAAACCAGATTACTGTATGGTTGACATTTCTCTTTCTCTCTCTCTCTCTTGTTTTGTTTTGACCAGGAGAGGAGATCTGGGATTGTTCTCACATCTCAGGCACCCTGATACTGTGGCATACTCGATCATATATAATGGGGTATAGGACCTTTAATGACTGATATAAATCTTACAGGGACATAATAGACCATGCACACAGGCCCGTGTTGAACTCATTTTACTCTCACAGGCCCTTGCATGCAGTTTCACATCCTCTTCACCTGCAGTATTCTCTGAACTGCTCTTTTGTGATTTTTCTTTCTTTCACTCATTTTCTCTCTAGCTGCTCTCTTTCTTTCTATTGATCTCATCAGATCTGTCTTATTTATTGTATGTTTTCCACATATATTGGATGTAAGTTATAATGGGGCCCTATGGAATAGTTACTCTCAGGATGACAGAAAGATTCTGTTCTGCCCTTCTTTTTTCAACGTCTACTTCCTAACCTCCTCCAGCCATGGTTAGCTGAGCAAAGCTTTCTCTCCCTCTCTCTCTCTCTCTCTCTCTCTCTCTCTCTCTCTCTCTCTCTCTCTCTCTCTCTCACTCTCTCTCTCTCGCTCAGCCTTGTGAAATATTGATAACTCTGAGGTACCCAGGCAGAAAAAAATGAAATCTCACTTTTCCTCCTTTGGCTTCAGCCCTCCCCTACAGGCTTGCAGAAGCTCAGCGGCTCTTGGTAATCTCGTCTTTTGGCAGCGAAACAATGTCAAAGCAAAATGGGTTTAATTCTTTGAGGGATTCATGATAGGTGTGTTTGCGCCTCTCTTTCTCTCTCTGTCTCACTTGAGACGCAGACTTAACCAAAGGAAAAAAACAGAAAGAATGAAAGAAAAAATCGAGGAAGGAAAAAAAATCCTGCCAATTAAAAAGCGAACTAGCAAATCTCTAACGGATTAGAAGTTATTAAAACCGTTCAGTTCACTGGGAATGGACCACAGTCCTGCATTTGCTCCTTAGGTACTGTGTGTGATTGTGTGTGAGTGGAGTGTTGGTGATGGCATGTCCGCGGGTGCTCCAGACTAATGAAGAGCTGGGCAGGGACAGGAGGTCTCTGGCATGTAGACGCTCAGTCAGCTGGTATGGTCTGAGGTTGAATATTATCAAGGAGACCGGTGGAATGGCCCGAGAGGCTGAACAGGTAAGACTCAGGACACTTAGGTAGGTACAGTTATTTTGAACACAGAATTTAAAGCTTATCAAACTACTCCATACACCTGAAATATAAATATAATAGACCAGGGCTTTTCAAACCGTGCTATCCTTTCAAGCGTCCAAGTTGACATCAAGTTCAGGCCCCCATTTGAAGAGATTTGCCCTCACTAAACACTTACACAATATGATGTTCTGTAACAATTTCTTGTGAAGTAAGTATAGAGAAATAACTCCTTAGGACCCCTTAGAAGTTCAGCATTGAGGAAGAGAAAAGGATTGTAGTTATGAAACAGACAAGAGACTTCCTTACCTGCTCTCAACACCTCCGTTTCAATCAATGTTACTTTAACACTTTTAAGTAGTTGTGGATTCCAAGGATTCCACTTTGAAAACCACTGGTGTAGATGAGATGTAGTTGTTTTGCCCAACCACCATCTGTATTAGACAGCACCCAAACTCTCAAAATGCAGTCTGTATAAAAGAGGCAAAGGAACAATAGAAAACGATATACAATAGTCAGCAGCAGTCATACCATCACTGTTAGATACAAAATGTTAAAAAAGCATTGCCTGACTTGATGTTTTGTGGGATCTTGGGTAACTTAAATTATGAGTAACTCCTGACTGGCCCTGTTTGACCCAGTAGTGAAAAACAAGCTTTTGCAGAAGCTGTGATTGCAGCATAAGAGTTAAGGTTACCTGTCCCATTAGCAAACATTTGGCTCATTGTCAGGGTAGTGTAGGTGCAATGTATGTCAGTCCAGTTCTGATTAGCTGTGTGAGTGTGTGCGTGTGTGTTGTGTTCATTTTTTGCGGGGACACCAGAATCAACATCAGAATCAAGGCACTGAACCTTTTGGATGTGTTGTGGACCTAATTCAAACAAACATCTATGACTAGTTCTGCCTACTTGCTAACCACAGTGATATATTGGCTCTGACCCTTTGTCCTCTAACATCCTCTAACATGCTGTCCTAAAATAGCACAACACATAGTTGTATCAGATACTTTGTCTCGGTGCAGACGCCAATCCTCCAGTTGCGTAGTTCAGTGGAGCTCAACTGAAGTAGCCCAATGCTTTGTATGTCATGTAGCGGGCTGAAAAGATGCTTGAGATTTTGTTGTACTATACCATAAAGAAACCAAGAACAATCAAGTGTTTTTTTTTTTTTTTTTTCCCACCAGGTGTTAAGCTTCCCCACTCTGTTCTTTCATCTCGGAATTGATCAGCAGTGATCATGCGGTATTGACAACATCATGTTTTCATTAAGTAGTCCAAGAATTACGCTTATTATTTTCACTCAGTTTTCTTTTTGTATTCAGGAATATAAATAAGGCTATTAGTTGACTGAATTTACTCAGTGGGAGAAAAGCAGTGCACTTGAGTTATTCTGCTTTTTTTTCATTGACTTATCAATAACAGCCACGATGAGAGAGATCTTAATTTTTTCACCCCGGAGTTTCATCAGTGACAATTGAACGGCGTCATGATTAGCAGTCAGCCTACAACAGTGTTTCTTAAACTACGGGTCAGAACCCAAAGTACTATTAGTATGTTGTAATGAGCCTGGCTCCCAGAGTGAGATTGCCTTTGCTCAGCATGGGTTCAAAGCTGAGAAAGTTGAAAAGCCCTTGTGCTACATTAAAATAACAATATATTGTGTTATATACGCCTTGCCTGCTTCCCAGCATGGCTGCACATCCATCCACTGTTTTTCTTTCTCTTCATCCTCCTCCTCCTCCTAACCCCTTCATCTTCCTTTCATCTATCTTTCTGTGGGCAGACATCTCTCTCTACATGATAAAAGCTAAAGCCTGCAGGGTGGCGAGCCAGCTGCTGTCCTGGTGTTGAAGTTTGAGACAGACAGAGAAAGGGAACAAGGGAGGGAGTAGGAGACTGAGAGCTTGGACGTGAGAGAGACGCACTGCAGTAGGAAGATGGTGATAGAGGAAGAAGGGCAGGCAAGCAGTTGTCTTTTGTTTACCCTCCATTGTCTATAAAGCTTGAACTGTGGGTGAGACAGATAGAGCAGTGGTTGCTTGGAGGTAGCTTTGCTCTGCAAGTCAGTAGCAATTCCTGAACTGTGATTTGGAAATTTTGTTTGAACAAATTGCACTTTTTTTCCCCCATGGTTGACATTGAGCTAGTTTTCACTATGAGTGGGGAATTTCAGTGTGGCCTATTTCCCGTGTCCTGAGAGTAACACATTGCCGACAAGTACATTTACTGATTAGCCTCACTGAGATCTATACTATACCATTCATCCAAAACATTTAACAGTGTAATTGCATGTGATTTATTTAGTCTTATTTAGTCTCTTTATGTTATTATTTTTAAAACTCTGTTGGCTGTCTGAATCAAGTTTCTTCTTCAAAAGTTTGGCCGATTCTCAATTAAACTCCTACTGCACAAACTTTGAAAATATGTTCTTGCCTTATCAACTTTCATTAAAACTTCCTCTTGCAGAAAAGTTCTGTTTTCCTCCAAAAGTTGTTTATATAACATCTCTGTTTTGGAATGCAATACAGACCTGGTAATTAATTACCCATGACGCATTGCATCATCTGGGCAGATGTACCCTCTGTTCATCCCAGGGATTGTGGGAACAGCCAGCTATTTTGACCAATGAGAATGAAAGATTGTGCAGCTGATGTTGCTGGAATGGCACCAGGACCTTACCAGGGAGATGGACGCTGGGAAAGCATTTCCTGAGTAAAACATCCAGCCTCAAAGTATTTCCATACTGACATATTCAAGCATGTATGTCATGCTCAGTATGGGTGCATCTACATTCTGCGCATATTTATAGTGAGTCATGACACCATAGAGGGTGGCATTGTGTGAAATAATACAGAATGTGAGAGTGTTTAGGTATGGGTGGTGATGTATGGGGTAGTTATGCTGTTGTTGCTGCTGGACTGTTAGCCAGCCAGTCACAAAGCTGCGTAAGCTTAGTAAACAGCCTCTGCACCATTTAGCATTGCCTTTCTTGGTTTTAGGAACCAGTAGAAACTGACAAAAGGATGGAAAAGGAGAGAAAATGTCACAGCAGCAGATTAAGGTCTGAACTCAAACTCACCTCCTTGCATGTGCATTTTAATCCACAGTACAAACAAGGTCATGTGCAACAGGAATGAACAGTTGCTATATTACTGTAGTTTGACAACTTTGACATCTCTCAAGCACAGTGTGTCTGAATGTGACTAATAAACAACCATCAGTCTGAGTTAATGTCACATCCTTGACCTTTCCTTTACCTGGTCTTTTCTGCTCTCCCCACTCCATTGTAAACGTTTCAAGCTACAGTACATCAGATTCCTGAAAGCAACAGTTCTGCACGCTTTTTTTTTTCACGTTGGTTTACAAAATATCCAGGATTTTCCCCTTGCAACACGTGGGATCCACCCACATGTTCTACTGAACACCTGAAGGCAAATCTGGTATAAATCCTTTAATGTCATACAAAATAACTTTCCATCTATAAACCTTTAAGATGAGGATTAGTAAATATTACAGGCCAAGGGCTCAGTGTCCTTTTGTAGGTCCTCCTAACCCTAAATGAGACCTGGCATTTTTATGTTTTGTTATGTTTTTTTTTTTTTTTTTTTTTTTTTCCATTCAGAAATAAGACCCATCATTCAGACACTGATCTGCATTTCACCTAATATCTATATTAGGTCTATAGCTGTTTTCATGTCTATGTTTATTGAGTGTTCCTGTGAAGTATGTTTGTAATGACAGGTCTTGTGGGCATTTGTTTCTATGTTAGTGTGTAACATTGTTTTACCTTTTCTATGCACAATGCTCAGATGAATTACATTATGCGCTAGGTTTAGGTGTTGCAGACCCCTGGATCCTGCATGAGGGGAATGTCATGCCAACTTGCAGTCATACATCAGGCAGTACAGCAGACGTCAATCAAGCATCAAGCAACTAGACACTGGCGTTCTGTGCATCCACATAACAGAAAGTAGCTCAGTGATTTTCTAATTGTGTCAGTGAATGCATGAATTAAATACTTTGTTCTGTGATCCTCTTAGTTACTGCAGTACTGATGAAGTTTTCAAAATCAGCATAGTTTCACTCAGTTCAGTGCATATCACAGTCCATCATCCCAAGATGCTTAGGAAAATGCAAGCCTCTTGTTTCAGTGGGAACACTATTCTCACATTTCATTCTAATGGACATTAAAAATATTACATTTCAGGATGATGAATCTTTCAGACACTTTGGTTCCAAGCAGCCAGCTTTTGACTGGCTCGCCTCCCCTAGTGGAGTCCTCTCACGGGGGTCATGACTTGTTTAGATGTTGAGTTAGCACATACTGTAATACCACATCGAGCCCAAGAGCAGGTTAAACACAGCTTAGAGGGCTTAGCTGGACTTTGGCTGTTGGCTGGTCCCTTGTTGTTTGTTCTAGAAATGAGAGAGGGATGGATGGATGGAGAGAGAGTGGGAACAGGGGTGCTGTTGTTTGTTTTCTATCCCACTTCTGCAAACTATGATCATGTCTCTCTCACTCACATTCTCTTTCTTTCTTTCTTTCTTTCTTTCTTTCTTCCCACCCCCCCATACCCTTTCTCTAAGTCGCACACACTTGCTGCATCTCTCTCTCTCTCTCTCTCTCTCTCTCTCTCTCTCTCTCTCTCTCTCTCTCTCTCTCTTTCTCGACTGTCTATCTCTCTCCCCCCAGCCAGCTTGCTAGAAACAAGCTATGAGCTCATCCGGTAGCCACGGCGACCGCTGGGAGAATAATATGAGCTCATCCTCTGAACAGAGAAAGAGAGAGAGTGACCCGTAACCATAGAGCCACTCCACATCACCACTTCAGCCAGCTGGTTGTGGCATGGTCCTTATCTCAACACACACACATATAGGGCATTCACTTAAATTCATTCTCATATACTAAGTTTTAACTAAGTTCTCTGCTTTAATGGAAATACCAGAACACACATGCATTACTGCACACACTGGATGTAAGTGTGTGTCACCTCATCTCCGTAAGACAAGACATGAGATTGGAAATAGGATTTAGATGGAGATGGAGTGGGGATACAGGGTCAGGAGAAAGGTTGAAAGAATTGGCTCATGCATACACATGCAGTCTGATGATATTCAAATCCACAAATTCAGTTACCGTGCAAAGGATGTCCCTCCAAAAAGAGACAGTATGGCATCGATGTTGCCACGTAGACATGCTGCAAGCGACATGCAAGATGAAACTGAATCTTTCAAGCTGTTTGCACATGCACTCACAGCTAAGTACACACACCTGCCGAAACACACACACACCAGAAACACACAAACCACCATCAGACTCCCCACTGTGCTACCAACTGAGCCGATATCACAGGGGACACTAAGCCCTTCCTTTGCTGATAAAAAAAAAAAATAAATAAAAATACAGAAATGATCATATAAAAGGAGATAAAAAAAAACACACCCTTGCTCCTCCTTCTCCTCCTCCTTCTTCTTCTCGTCCTCCCCTCACATCCATTCCTGTTGTTGTCTCTTCACGTTCAGTTCATCCATGCGGCTGAATTTGGCCAGCGGGCAGCAAACTTCAAAGAGTGTGAAATTGAATGTCTAGACACCACCCCACCCTCCCTTGTATTTACACACATACACACACACAGCCCCGATCCTGTTGCCCGTGGCCTGTGTATTGCTTTTCTAAAGCTTTATTCAGCAACAACAACAACAACAACCACAGCACACACTGCTCTGTATACACTATCTATTTGTTTGGCATTTGACAGACAGCAATAAAAAATTTATTTGCGCACTTGATTACTTATGCATTCAAGGGAGAATCCAAATCAGAACAGTTTGTCTGGCTGATTATGATAATTACAGTAGTCCTTAGTGGCCGACCGCACTTGAGTGTGACATGAGATTCGTCCCCTCCTCACCTCACCAGCTGCTTACAGTACATGTGAACAGTGTTACCTTCATATCCTTCCCCCGATTGATATTGTTAAGGCTACCCGCCCGTCATTGAACCAGCACCCACCCCCGCTCCCTGTAAGCAAATCAGCCCCAGCAGTGAAGATGAGCTTTGAGCGGGGTTGTCTGAACACAGCAGGAGAGGAGCGGCGAGAAGGGAGGGCCAGAGGAAGGCAATGAAAGAGCGCTCAGATGCTGATGGCTCACATGTCACTCTTTCTCCTCACTAGCTCTCCCCCAGGGAATCCTCTCTCTCTCTCTCTCTCTCTCTCTCTCTCTCTCTTTCTCTTTCTCTCTCTCTCTGTCTCTCCCACTCTCTCTGTCTGTCTCTCAGCCTCTTCTTTGTCTCACTTTCTCTCTTTTCCATCCATCCTCACCACCACTCTCTTGTCGCTCTGGCTAATAAATCTTTTTTTCCCTCCTCCTGCTTGTCCTCCTCCACTCTCATTTTCTTCCTAGCCCAATTAATCCCATTACAGCACATTTTCATCTGCTCGCGCTGAATGTTTTTTTTCCCCATCCTTTTTACTTCACTCTTTCATCATCCACTTTTGTAGGCCTACTTTTCCGTTATTGTTAGAAGCATGACTGAGTCTCTCAGTAGCCTAGATGTTAAAGAAGTTTGCCTATGACCAAAGGGTCTCCAGTTTGAAACCCAGGGAAAAATGTGGGTGGGAGAAGAACTCTAGCTGCTCTGTGGCCAGCAGTGGAAACCTATGGCCATGTTCACATTAAGCCCGATAAATCTGAAAATGCCATTTTGGTTTTCCATCCACACTACATCACACTGAAACTCCCCAAAATGTTTAAAATCCTTTATTGATTGGGCCTGCCCACACTCAATATTTGACAGCAACCTAGATCACATATCAATCCTACAACAGTGTTTTCAAAAAACACTGTTTCCTCTATCCACACTGCAACAGCAGACTGGCATTTTCAGATTTAACCTTGCAATGTTTGCTTTTTCTGTGGTTCACATCCACGATTTTTGGAGCTTCTTATTTGATGTCATGCATACTATCGTTATGGCACTGTGCACTGTTATTTGCTGGGTGCTCCACACCCACTGCCCAAGGCTGATGCCCAGAAGAGCCCTGAGCTCAGCAAAACAAGAAAATCCAGGCAGAGGAAAATCCTAGTCATTCTGCCTTTAAACACCTTTGTGTTTCAGAAAAGCTCTTTTTGTGGGTGGAAAGCACTGGTTTACTCTGGATGGAAGGCCAGAATGGGGGGAAAAAAAGTTACATTTTCAAACCTGGCTTAGTGTGCATATGATCTCAGTGCAGAATACCAGAGAGTCACAACAGAACAGAACAGAACCAGCCTGAGAAAGCCATTTGGTTACATTCAACAAAAAAAAAATCGCTATATATACATCTGTACATACAATATATCTGTACATGTATGTGAGCACCTCTTATGTGGGTATGTGTGCATCCTTGTGTAGCTTATAATATGGTCCAGGCTTTTTTCATGTAGTGCTGGGGGAGGGTGTACAGTAGATGGACAGAGAGGATCACACATGGATAGATATGGCTGGCAGGGTTGGAGTATGAAGGTGCAAATTGAAGCTGTTTCAGCTTAAAGAAGGGATGACAGGAGGAGCAAGCGTGTCTGCTTCCTGATAATGAACTGGCAGCCAAGGAGGGCAGACAGGGTTAGAGAGAGATAGACAAAGGAATGAAAAAGTGTTTTCATTTATTCCCCGAGGCAATACACATCTGCATGCACTTTTTTTCCCAGAATATATATTTGAAAACACACACACAAATACGCGCCTTGCTGCCTTTATGAACTTGTAAATGCAGAGCGAGGCCTATTCCGGCAGTCAACATGTTTCAGCGCTCTGGTGAAATCTGGGTCACACACATGACAGCAACACGAGTTCACCTATCCCTCTTTCAAAACCACTTCTCACATTTTTTATGAAGCTCTTACAGATGTGTATGTGTGCACACGTGAGTGCATTTGTATTTGCACTGTTCTCACAAACAAGCTGCTGAGGGGCGTCAGATCTCACCCATGTTTGCTAGGGAAGTAAGGCAGGCAAAATCCCATCTCTGTCACTCAGGAGGAATTCCCATTAGGCCGTCTGTGTTGTCAGTCAGAGCCAGCCAACACTGACATCAGTCCATTGCTCCCTGCTTTATTAGCCTTGTATAGTAGTAATGCAACATGCACATGTGCAGGGATTACAGTGCACACAAATACACACACACTACCTCCAGGTTGAAACACTTCCAGTCAGCAGTCCAGAATGTAGTGTATTTCCATTTCTAATCACTTCTATTTTAAATCCATAATTTCAAAACTTGCACACATTAAACAGTGTATATGGTTTGACTATCTTTTCATCCAAACTGTTATCCTTAAGATAGTCCCATCATAATCAGTGCTCCATAGTCACACACTGGCATATACAGGAGGTGGTTGTTAAGTTTAATGTCTGTTGATGAATAGTGCTGCGCTGCCTCAGCTAATCTCAGATACTCAGCATTAGCCTTGTCACTGGGATGACTTTGCTATGTTTCAGATGTATGGGGGCAGATTTGTTGGTGAACAGCCCTCAAGATGCTCTGTGTGTGTTAATAATATCAATCCTCTCCCTGCGTGAATGCATGTGTTTGTGAGATGGAGATAGAGAGAGATTGATACAATGGCAGTTTATGGTAAATCTCCAGTGATAGCCCATAGGTTGTCTTTGTAATCCTGTCTCCAGTGTGTCCCTAAGGCACTCTCTGCATGTGTGTGTGTGTGTGTGTGTGTGTGTGTTTGTTCCTGTTTGTGTGTGCATGCATACACACGATTTGATAGAAAGAGAACTTTGTGTTTAAGATTTAAGTGATATCAAAGAAAACAGATGAAAGCAGGGAGTTGGTAGTTGGTAGCTAGCTGATAGTGAGCCGACCTCATCAGACTTAAGACTGTACATGTTGTTTATAGTTACATAGACAGGATTTGGCAATAAACAGCAACATGCACATTAAATATTCTCAGTTTCTTCAACAAAAAGATTTACTCTGGTGCAGACACTGTCCCTCCCTCTCTCTCTCTCTCTCTCTCTCTCTCTCTCTCTCTCTCTCTCTCTCTCTCTCTCTCTCTCTCTCTCTCTCTCTCTCTCTGTGTATCTGTCTCTCTTTCTGACACACACATTCACACTTGCACACATAGGCAGTGGCAGTGGATGCTGAACACACAGTGCAGCTCAGCTCAGTGTGTTGAAACAGACACCAGACAGCTCTTTGTTTTAATTGTTGAAGGGAAGCTGGGGCAAATCCACCTGCCAATCTGTCACACAAACACAGACACACACACAAGCACCCCCTCCATCTATCTCCCAGTCCCCCACCACCACCCATGCCCCTCCCTCTCTCCATTATCTCCAGATAAAAACTGCCAGCGAGGCGTTGCAGATTTCATTTGAATGTGTAAATTCCAATTAGGATTAGCTTGTTTTCTCTGCCGGCACTGATAGGGCTTTAGCACCTAGCTAGTGGTAGCGTTGTGCCTGCTGGAACCCATGATAGACGGGCTGATGAAGCCAGATTACCTCTATTGAGCCATGCACACATTTGTGTGTGTGTCTGTGTGTAGCAGCAAGCTTCTCATGGTGCTCTATGTAGCTATGCAGTGGAGAAACTAATTAGGACATTGTTGCCACCATGGAGGGGACGAGTACAAATGCCATGCCTTGATAATTGAACTATTTGCAAATCTATTTGTCCATTTGATAGACCCAACAGCTGCCTGCACTGACTTCCAAACCCTTACTGCAGAGGTGCAAAGTGGACTGTCTCTGGAGGATGGAGACCAAATGTGTGACAGTCAGAGAAAATACAGGCAAGCAGCTAACTAGGTAGACACTTGACAGATGATTGGACAGTCTGATGCAAAGACATGGGGTGAGACAAGCAAGACACAGACAGATATACAGGCTACTATGTCATGTGAAGTAGAGGAGTTTTGTACACGGAGTAGCAAGCGGGTCATGATTGGAAATGTTCTTCTTGCGACAGAAAGAAAAATATCACCAACACTTAATTTAACTATTCATACTGTTCAATTCCACAGAGGTGTTTTGAATGTACTTTGCATTCTTTCATGTACTTTAAGTTCATTTTGAAAAACCAAACAAGGGACAAACCTAACATATAAACTTGTAAACACATATAAACTTCAAACTGTTCAGTGATGACTGGTGCTTGGCTTTTGTTACACCACCTTTGTTTGTTTTCAGTGGAGTATGACACTTTTGTGAGTTTGTAATAATGAGCTCACATACTCCTCCAGGGTATTTAGCTATTCCCCCGGATTCAAATCAGAAGCTGCAATTACGCTGAAATCCATGACATTGATATGTGCAACCCAAATCCAGAGTGGCACACTGTGGGGGACAGAATATTGACTCATAGTTTCTGACTTAAAAAGCCTATATATTTTGTGACCATGCAGAGAGGCTGTAGCAGTACTTCAGGACATTTTTTTCCAGACAGACAAGAAAATAGACCTGCATAGCTGGCTTGTCTTAAATAATGGTATGAATGGCTCTGTCTGTCTCTCTACTTCTCTTCCTGTTTTTCTACCTCGATATTTTTCATGACATGACCAGGTAGGCTTTCAGACCTCACCGATTTTCCTCTACAAAGCACACCCTTCTCTTTCCTCCCCACCGCTCTCTCTCCATGCTCCACTTTCTTCCACTCTCACTTTCTTTCTCCTCCCTAGCCTATGCAATATGAATGAGAATCAAGCAGGAGGGTTGACACAGCATACCTTCTATAGCAGCCAGGGGACATTAGAGTGCTTGATATGCCTTATCTTGCAAGGGATGTGTCCACTGACAAGGTTATTTGAGTGCCTGGCCAGGTAAATCAGATGCACATCAAGTTGCTCAAAATTTATCTGTCGGGAAGGGGTGGCAGAGTGTCACCTCAGAGTAAAAAGATCCCAAGTCTGATTCCTGGCTCCAACCCTCTCTTTGATCACATGGGTTTCCTCTGGGTGCTCTTGTTTCCTCCCACAGTCTAAACACATGCAGGTCAGGTGAACTGGTGACTGTGAATGGCTATCTGTGTTAGCCCTGTGACGGACCGGTGACCTTTCCAGGGGCTTTCCTGCCTTACAGCCAATTTATCTTGAGATAGGCCCCAACACTCTGTGACCCTAAATACGCAGAACCAAGTCAATGACTGAACAAATGGCCTGGAACCAATGATCCAGGCCATCATTAGAATGGCTTGTATGCATTTTTGAGAGCAGTTTTCTCACACCATATTGACTTGCACTAACATTGCTGGCACATTCCACTATGAGCCATGTGTTTATTCCTCAGAAAAAAAAAAAAAAAAATCTGGCAAGAACACTGATATTTTAAGCAATAGATTGTATATTAATGTCATAAAAATATTTGAGACAGCTTTCCGCCTTTAATTATATATTACTCTGTCCCTACATTACGTCACCCAGGGGTTTAAGTGAGTGCGCTACTGATCCACTAACTCCCAGAGTCCCACTCTCACTTTATTCAATCATGCTAATGGTGGAGAACACACACACGCACACACACACACACACACACACACACACACACACACACACACACACACACACACACATACACACAGACTTACACCAGAGCTCTAGAGTCTAGACTAACATTTTACAGTTTTTCACTTAGTGGCACTAGCACATGATTTGGTCGCACCAAAAATTTGTCATGACACCGCAGACCTGAGTAATTGTATCTCTGTTTGCATCATAGCATGTTAAACCTAATTATACTCTCTGCCTCCTCATGAGATTTGTTAACCACATGAAACACTGATGCATCTCTCCCTGCATTTTATGTTTTTTTTTTTTTTTGTTGTTGTTTGTTTGTTTTTTTTTTTTTTTTTCTGTTTTTTCCATGATGTTTGAGAGTCTCATGTTTAAACTGTGTAGCTGCTGATGCAAATTTTAGTTTCCTGCAAAACGTGGCCCATACCTTTTACAAAAAACACAATACAGATTTGGTATCTTGTTCTTCTGCTGACACAGACATCATAGGCTGGGGGGTGTGGTGTGGTGGTGGGGTTTTTGTTGTGAAATCCAATGTTAATAATGTACCCTTCAATCGTGGCTATTTGTGCCTGCTGCCGATATGTAACATTAGTCCAAGGCAGAACAATGAAATAATACACACAGCACCAGCCAATATTTTGACCAAGTTATGGTTTTACAATTTAATATATAACAATTAAAAAAAAAAAAAAAAATTACAATGAGAATCAAGTCGCACTGGAGTGACCCATTAATTTTTTTTTAGTGGCACTGGAACAATTATTAGTTGCTTATGCAACCAAATGGGTCGCAGTCTAGAGCCCTGACTTACACACATTTGTCTCCCTCCTATCAGTCCTGTAATTAATGTAATTAATGTAATTAATGCTTGCTTCATTCATACTTAACCACACAACATACAAACACACGCACACACACATTATGACTGAGTGAAGACAATTATTCCCACCTCACAGTGGTAGTGTCTGTGCAGACGAGTTATATCCCCTCATTTGGAAAATTAAAAGCTAGCCCAAATGGATGTCATTCCCCTAGGTGACACACACACACACGTATCCAACTGCACACCACTTCACTTAGCCATTAATGGGGATTGGTAGCATTAATCAGTGTGTGGAAACACACCAACTCTTGCCAAACCTACCGTCCTACAACACTCACACACATAACACAAATAACACACATGCACAGAAAGAGAGACACGCATGCATACACACACACACTTGTATTAAGTCTGTCTTGTCCCACTGGGACTCTTCCAGTGGTTCTCAGCCTCTCATTGCAGCCATTAAAAAGCACCAGGGGTTTCATTAGGACCCCTGGCTGTGTCTTCAGAAAGGTCTCCCCCCAGCTACGGGACAATTAGTTCTTTCAGTTTGGCTTGTTGATTTTTATGTTTCTCTTAAAAGCTGTATTTCACTGTAGCACACCATTTTCATTTCCTGGCACACTCACATAAATCTTGTTGCTACAGTTGTTGTATCGACCAGTTTTCTCCTAGAAACTACTTTGGTATTTGCAAACACGAGAATTGCCTCGCTCACGCAGCATGGCTTTATGTTGTCTCAATAGAGATGTATACCATTGTTATTTAACAATAATGTCTTTGATCTTAAGGAATAACGAGGTGTATTCCACATTCACTAAATACGGGCATAATCTGGTCAAAAATATATCCCCTGAGTGTTCCCTTACTAGGATTAGTGCATACTTAATACATACAGTTAAGACTGCATGGTTGATTATAAATATGCATGTCACAGTTTTAGTTTCTTCCTGCTGTATGATATCAAGCAATAAGTACCATGTCCAAACACAGTGATAGTGGGTTAAGTAAATCATCATCTGCCATTGTATCAGTTAGAAACTCATCCAACTCATTTAGGAAATTCATTTAAGAATCCAAACATAATTTTGCACCTAAAATCATCAATTGCAGTAATTGTGATTGATGGTGATCATAATATAACAAAGTAATTAATAAGTTGCTCAGCTTTAACACAACTGCACACTCACAGATTTTTCCACAGATCATTCAGTGGTTTCACCAATCCATCATTATCACCAGTAATCACACCAATCTAGATTAAGGAGGATATTCAGCTGTTGTTCCATGTCGTACCAATTTAGTGAGTGGTGTTTGCTGTTACCAACAGTGGATGAGCACTGCTAGATTTGTTGCAAATCCCTTGAACTACTCAAGCACAGAGTTGCCAAAGTTTCTATAAATATTCAGAGGAAAACTATACAGCTGCTTGGGATTTTATGTTGATTTTTCTGAATCTCAACAAAGATTTTCTCACCTGTGGTCTTTCTTCAACCAGGTTTTTCAAATTCAAGGCCAAACTGGTCAATACATTATGAGAGCCTGGCTCAATTACATAACCTGGATTTAGACTCTGCTGCTACAAATGCCTACTGGAGGCTAATTGGGCTCAGGGGCTGCGTTTGTGCGTGCATGTGTGTGTTTGTGGATACAAGGCTTGGCGCTAGCAAGGTTTAATAGTCTTTTGATGTTTTGCAGGTTTTCCCACTCTTGATCAACCTCTCATGGTGTGAATTTAGTTTTGCACCCTTGCCTTGGGCTTTTACTTTATTCTAATAAGTCATTTTTTTCATAAATTGAGCACCAAATGCTGCTCTGCAACTCTTTTTAGGTAGTTACAGAAATACTAATGTAGAGTGAGTTGTGCATGGTAGTGTGTTAGGTTTGGATTAACCCTAAAAAAAAAACATGGGAGGAAAATATTACCTATGATCCATAATAGATCAATGTCTTCTTAAGTGTGTGCATTCACTTTTGCATATACATCAGTGTCTTAAACTGCATATTTTTGTGTCAGGCTGTATGAATGTCAGTGCTTTTATGTGTCTGCGTCTATTAGTCTTTGTGTCTTTGAGTACGTGTGTGTATGTGCACTTTTCTTTCCATCTCCGCTTGATGCCCGCATAAATGTGCTGTGTGTCATATTTGAGTCTCTTTGTTGTGAATATGTTCTCATCAATATTCAGAATGCTGATAATGAATGCTGGCTGCTTCTGGAGCTGTACTGTAATTGGCTCTGCTGGAGCGCTACTCCCCTGCATCACTGTGTTAATTGCATGTTTTAAGCTCAGTTAAAACATGTTATTATCATAGGGCTCCTGGGTGGAAAATCTAAGGAAGTACGTACACATGTGCATAAACACACATGCTATACTTACAGTGGCTAGACAGACATTTTCACACACATAGTCTCTCACTCACACACACACAACCACACAAGAGCACACTGTGAAATTAATTCCCACATTACTCAGTCTTAATAGCCCTTTTGCTTGGGGAAATGACGCCATTGAGTGTGTTTGTGTCTGTGTTTGTGTCTGTGTTTGTAAACTGGATGTGTTGCTGTGTTGGTGTCTTGCTGTGAGTGTGCATACTGACACCAGCCGCTATGCTCTTTTTCTGCACGTGTACGTATGTGTGTCCTGCAGGACAAATGAATGGCTGTTGGCAGGCCTCATATCACCCTGCTCACCTGCTGTGTTTGTGTGCACAGACAGAAAGAGACAGATACGAGAGAGCAGAGGAGGCTATGAAACAGAACAGACAAGGAAGAGCGGTACCAAGTAAGCAAGAGAGACAGAGACTGACATAAATCCAGAAAGGGTGGAAAAAAACATGATAGGCAGCGATAGGTTGAGCCAGCCTCAGAGGGACTAAGGTAGAACATTCCTGTACATCAGCATAGCCGGTGGTGTGTGATTGTGTGCCAGGCCCAGCCAGGCGGGTGGTGGACAGCATTAAATCTCTGTCCTTTGCACTCTGACAAAGACTCTGTCAGCAGAACACACACACTTAGTGCTGGGTGTACTGAATTATTGATTGATTATGAACACATGCAGTTGTTCCACCTCTCTGTGATTAAGCTGCTACAGGTCTGACTGTTAACTATACAGTTCATTATTCTGCCTCATTTGTTACCCGTCTTGTTCACTATAGTTGGGCTTGTACCTATAGTATGTCATCTGCTAAAGGAAAAGTGTCTGTGTGGCCGTCCATCAGTTTCATCAGTTAATACTGTATGTTTTATTTAGGTCTGTGGCTGTGGCTAAAAAGAGATTCAATTCACTCGTTGACAAGTTGACGTTTTTTTTAAGAGTTTGTAAACCCTGAGCAGAGTCAACAATTCAATTGAACAGTTTTAGCTAAAATTTTCTATCCATTAAATAAACTTAAAACAATAATACAACAATAAAACAATAACACAAGTGTAAAGAAATCACTTAACAGGTTTGCTTAAACATCATTCTTTCTTTAAAATAAATAAATGATTTTAAAAATCAAGGAAAAAATTACATTTATGTTCTGTTAAATCACTACAATGTTCGGTTTTTTAAGAATTGTGAATGACTGTGATCATGTGATGGTGAAGTGAATGTTGACGAGCATGTTGATCATGCTTGACCTTTCCTAACAGACATAACTTGGCTCTGCCAACTTTTTTTTTTTTTTTTTTTAACCTTGGCATTTTGTAGCATTCATTAATGTGATGTCATTTGTCAAGGTTATGTTCCCTCACACTGTTTTTATAAACTTTCAAATAAACTACAGCTACTGTACAGTTACTACTGTTAAATGTAATACTTTCATATCGATTCAGATCAAAGGTGGAGAGATCCATCGTTTATTACTTCAGGCACGTTGATGTATGCATCAATAAAATTAGTGAATCGTTACACATCTAGTGTATGCGTGCATGCATGCATGCATGTGTGTGTGCCAGGCTCACTGGCACTTCCTTCCTCGTCCTGTCCATCACATCCTTGGCACAGCATTGTGGGGTTACAGTGGTTGCAGAGGGTATGGCTGACAGCCACTTCTGTCTCGATCTGCAGCTGTTCATGGTGGCCATTGGGAGTTTCAGGACTACACACACACACACACACTCACACTCACACACACTCCACACTCACACACACTCCACACACACACACACACACACACACACACACACACACACACACACACACACACACACACACACATACACACTTTTGTAGTTGACTTTGTTTTCCAATATAGGCTCTGGTCTTTTTACATGTTTAGAATGAGCTATTAGCTTTTAGCTTACATCTCCTCACCTCCACTCCCCCTTCTCTCTCTGTCCATCTCTCTAATTACATTACCACCCCCATCTCTCTCTCTTTCTTTCTCTCCCCCTCTCTCTCTGTCTCTCTCTCCTGCTATAAAAGATAATATTGAAGCCTCTATTCCATTGGGCAGATTGCTTTAGGCTTTGTGTTCTGCAGCCCCTTATCCAAGCTGTCACCAGGGATAATTTCATCATCGGCTTGCTTTGTGCCTTTGATACGCTTAACACGGGCAGGGTGGTGTGTATTTGTGTGCGTGCGGTTTGTATTAGCTATTAGCTTTTTCCTCTTGGGTTATTTTTGCGGGTTGGCAATGGGGTGAACATCCCCCTCAGGGCATGGATAGGACCTGTGCGCACAAACTCCCACACACACGCACATGCACAGATCCTGTAATGTAATAAAGTCTCTGAAACCAGGGTTGGAAAGGAGCATCATTTCACATTACAGGGCGAGGCTTGAGTGGGTGGATGGATAAGGGCATAAAGTGCGTACTTAAACCCGCTGGCTCTCCTCTGGCTCTCTCTCTCTCCCTTTCACTTTTCTTCTTACTCGCTTCTACTCAATTTCATCTTTACTGCTGTTTTGCAGTGTAACTAAAGAGAGGGGCATGAGAAGCAAGAGTATTAGAGGAAGAGGAGGATGGTTGAATAGTTGGATGAAAGCAAGAAGGTTGAAGAAAGTACTGAAGAGATTAGCAAGGTGGAGGTGAGAGGGTTGAAGATCGTAGTGTAAAAAACCCATGTAAATCCTCCTGATTTTATTCAAAACCACTGGAAAAGGGCGAATGGACAAATAAAATGAAAAACAAACAAACAAACAAAAAAAAAAACAGAATATCAGCAAAATAACAACAAACTTATATGTTTAATGATGGATCGATATCAGATTTCTTGTGTTTAAATGCTTGCCTTGTGACATTTTCACAAACATTTAACACTGAAAACAAAAACAAAAACATCTCTTAATATAAGGGTCCATCTTGGGCAAAATCACTTCAAATTGGGGTCAGCTGCTCATTGAAAGTCAGCTTGGTGGTTCAGAATATGCAAAAGTTTGAAAACCCCTGATATTGGGGATGAAGGGAAATGGGAGACTGGAAAGAGGAACGTAAGATAAGAAATTGACTTTGCTGTGATGCAGGCGAGCCATTTCCTGTCCCTGTGGTTTTGAGCAACATCTGTTTGTAGGACTAATAGAATCATTGTTCCTCTGCTGTCTGTCCAGCCTGACAGGCACACACACACACACACACACACACACACACACACACACACAACACACAACACACACACTGTCACGACCATCCATTTCCATCTGACTGCATTAGTCTTTTTCTATTCTAGGGAAGTTGACAGAAAAGTAGCCAGAACTTGATTGACTTGATACTGTAACTCACTCTGTCTCCACACACACACACACACACACATACACACACACACACACACACACACACACGTGTGTGTTTGTGCGGACACACTAAGCTATTATGCTGCAGACCTTCGCAATACAGTGACTTTCGCCCACTCACTCTGCTACAACTAAACTCCATTATGTCCATTAGCTTATCTGTACACAGAGAGAGAGAGGGGGAGAGAGAAAGAGAAAGAGAGAGGTGGAGGGGAGCATATCTGACTCCTGATGACACAGCCATCTCAAACAGTAGCAAAGAGTGAGGGAGAGAGTGTGACAGAGAAGCGTGAGCAAGTGTGAGGAGAGTGCAAGAGGAAAATGGGTTTGGAAGCACAGCCAGCAGGCATATTTCTTTCTGTTAAGTGCTCTGTGTGTGATTAAAAAGTGCTGTAGATGCTTTGTGTGCAGTTTGGGAAGTTTCTGTGTTGCCCTCCCTCTGAAGTAGTTGATTAGAAAGCAGAAGATGACGTGAGCACAGTGCCAGCATCATCTTCTTGTTTCTCTGTCTCTCTCAGTTTTAGGTGATATCATTTTATCATCAGTGAATCATTGCCTCTCACATTTTGAGACTTTAGCATAATACCTATAAACAAACAAGGCTATCACAGTCTGCTAGCCTGTGCCATCAGGTCAGATTTAGAAATACGATACCAGGATTTTGGTAGTTGAAACCAATACCAGTGAAATTCCACAATTCTATATACCTGATTCATGTATCCTGATTCATCCTGTAAGCATGACCACAACTTCAGGTGCAAGTATTTAAACATACAGCCAGAGGGTACATCAGAAGAACACTGAATAAGACTGAGGTATCAAGAACAATACAACAAACAATATTACAACAATACTAAAAACACTGGCATCAGTATTATTCTCATAGCTTAAGTATGAACTACCTATTTACCCGTTCTTGTGATTCCCCTTGTTAGATTACTCAGTAAATCTGCTAGATTGGTTTATGGCAGTGGCCCTTCACTTTTTGACTTTTGACTCTGAAAACGAAGCCATGCCGCCTCACTGCCCCTCACAGGCTTTCATGTACAGACTGGTGAAAAAGTTTAAAGCAATTAACAACATAGGCTTTGCATCTGGAAGCAACAGAGTGTATGTGAACCGAGCAACATGAAACGCTACACATGGTTCTGATGCAAGTTCTGTGTAATTAATGTAATGAAAGGTTGATCGTTATATCGTAATACTGTGGTAACATATGTGAAGTGGTACCGCTGTATTGGTCAGATGCAGAAATGTATGTTGCCCTACATTGGTAGCCTGGTAACCAATGGTTATGGCATTATTAGTCTTCACCTACACATACACACACATAACACATATGCACACACATGCACACTCACGCTGTGTAATCCTATGGACCAGATGGTACTCTCTAGGATGGTATCTAGGAGCTGTTATAGGGTGTAGGTTGTGTATGCAGTATGTGGTATTAAACTGCACCATATTACAATGTACAAAAGCCCATACATTTTACAAGGTCAAGACAACAAAATGATCACGTTACCTTGACAACAACGCTAATGGTTGGCAACTGAAATGTTGAACATGAAGCAGAATGGCACTATATGAGTGTTTTGGTCCAATGTTTGTTCCATTCACACTTTCTTTTTTAAACATTTTCAGTTAGCGAGGCTCACCGGCTACATACACCACAAGACTCTGCCTCTTGGTGTTCATTCGATATTCAGCTATTTAAAATTTAGACTGTTTATAAACCAGGTTTAAGTGGTTCAAAATAGTTTTTCAAGTTCAATATAGTTTCCTCCTTGCTTTGGCACTCAGGGGTATTTAAAGATATTATAGCTCACTTATGTTCTCATATAAGTTTCCAGCAGTTACACCCACAGAAGATTTTGAGCCACAGTTGAAGAAACCAAATTATAAGCCTGTCAGCTGAACTCTGTCACCTTTCTACTCTTGGGTTATGAAATTGAGACATGCATCTGCTCTCTTGCAATTAAGTGGGATACCTGCAGCTTGGATGCACTTTGGCATACTCACCCTTTCTGCTCTACATGACCCCATGTAATTTACATCAAGGCCATAAAAGGCATGCGGCTCTCACTATACATGCTATATGCTTTGTTTTAACATAGTTTTGTATGTTAGTGGTATGTCAGTGTCTCATTTTGAATGCATACAAAATAGGCTTGTTTCTTATACTCGGGTGTTTCAGTTTAAATGATTCAACAATTACTTGATTTTTTTTTTTTTTAAATGGCTGTATTCATCAGTCCATATGAAACACATTTAGTGTCTAGCATTTAGTTTGCAAACAAGAGAAACAATCATTTGAGGACATTACACTTTCTGCTTAGTCGAGCTGGTGTCATCACCAGTGTTTCCTTAAAATGTGATTATTTTTGACTCTGTTGGCCCTGTTATTATTCCACTAGTTATGTGTTAAATGTGCCAATAAGATGTAACACTGGAGTAGATTTTATGGCGCCCATTGAAATTATTGCTGCATAATAGAAAGCTGTACTGTATACACTGATGGACATGACAGCAGCTCCGTTGTTGTGGCAGCTCATACATGCTGTGTTACAGTGACACCTGTTGGCCAACATGCAGTACTTCACACAAAAGCTTCAAGTATAAAAACAAAATGTCTCTCTGTATCACATAAACAGTGTATTTATTTATTGTTGAAACAGAGTTACAATGAATGACCACTGAATTATCCATTCAATAACAATGATCCATATAATTAAAATTCTTTTCTTCTCTCTCTCACTTTGTCTTTGCAGAAGGAGCTGAGCCTTCCAAGACGGGGCAGTTTGTAAGTACCCATTTGTCTTCTTTGTCCTGTCCACTCAGGACCCCGGCCGTCTGCCTTGGTTTTTACAAAGGTGTCTTTTGTGTCATCTGGAAACGTGTCAAAAGCTTTACAGGAGCACTGCAATGAACCAAACCTGGATCCAAATACTATGAGGTTTGCATGACCAGTCCACTTAATTTGATTTGTCTGGGTTTTAATGGAGAGTTTGTCTTCCTCCTGGCTTGTTCTTTTGGAAAATAACGGTGCGTATGTGCATTAAGGGAGAGATGGAAACCAGTATCTAGAGTGTCATGCCCGTGTTACTGTTTCATATGCATGGAGTGGCTTTGAAGAGAGTAGATATGAGTATTAATGGAATTCAGTGCGGTCTTGTACCGCAAAATTGCATCCCAGCATTCAACATCCTGCAAAGAAATGAAGCCCAAGAACAGTAGAATTTCTGCCGCATTGATGATCATATGTTCTTGACATTTATCATAGGATTTTAAAGGGTTTATCTAGGGTTTTTTCATGATATATTTTGTAAGTGTTGGAGAAAGATTTCGTTCTAAAATGCCATATAACCATTTGGCAAAATACTGGCAAAATATTGTCACCTCATGTCCATAGTTTCATTAATCTAAATAATTATGTTCTCTTAAATATTATAATAACATAAGCAAGGGTGTTATCTTCATCAGCATCCTCAATGTTCCCCTGTATATTTTATTTTTTTACAGGCAGTTGTCATTTTGCAATATTTTTTCGAATGTTGAATATCTAGTTTTGAAATGCAACTCTTCATTTCCTGCTAGCGCTTACAGGAAAAAACGAAGTTATGTTCAAGGTGCATAGTTTTGTAGGACACTGCCGTTCCTCGTGTGTACAATCTGCTTCATGAACTTTGTCACATTGTCACCTGGTTAGGCCTGCCAAGGGACAGACTGACACCACCACCTGGTCTGGCACTCACACCCACATACACACATACACTTACAACACAGATACCAGTGACAACTCTTTTTGGGCATACATACATTACGATACATTTAGTACTGTACCACTGAGGCACAGACAAACTGTTTGAGTCAAACAAGAGGTTTTATGTTGTATGTTGTTCAGGCATTTTACACAATGTGGATGTGGATGAAAAGGTTTGTTTAAAACTTTATGATCCTTGATGTGATCCTTTGACCACCAGTGTTACCCAGATTCATTTAGCCTCAGCTGCCAATCCATATCAAGTTATGCAGAGAGAGCTTCCAGTAAGAGGTTAAAGGACAAAGTTGAAAGGTCATTGTGACTGCATGTGTGAGTGTACCAGAACAACAGCTGAGCATCCCAATGTGGACAGATACAATCCTATTTATACCGGTGTGTGTGTGTTTGTCCACGTGTGTGTACATTCAAGATTGTGATGGACAAAAGGGGGTAGAAGTTCATTATGGGACTCAGTTCAAGAAGATGCAGCACTAATTAGAGAGGTTTCTTCTTTACATAAATGTACAGGTGTGAATAAAAAGTCATCAGTCAGCATGCTGCTCTGTGTGAGGCAGGGAATTTGCCTGCTCTCTGAGCCCCCTAAAGCAGCATGCTGTCAGCTACTACTCAGCAACATCCCCACTTGTTCAAATTTGGGCCAATTTCAAGGGTCTGATGTGAAATTTTCTCTCTAAAAAGCGCTGGACATGTGCTGGTGGTTTACTAGGCTGAGAGGCACAGTGTGGCCTACTTAAGTGGGTTTGAATAAACCTCATGGTGCTTGCCATTTGTCATCCTCTCTGTGTTACTTTCACTCTCTTCAATATTGCCAGAGTCTCATACAAAGTCTTACAAAACAGGAAAATAAAAAAAAAGTTTTTTAGGCTGTAGCTGCAGTCCAGACCCAAACAAACAAAAGCAGTCGACTTTTATCTCGCCCATAACTCCTGCTAGTTCTTTGAAGATGCAGAGCTGCTTTATCACAGTTTGCCTTAATATCCGCTCAAAGTCGCAGGGGTTAGATGTTGCTGTGTGTGTGTGCGTATGTGTGTCTGTGATTGTATACAGTATGTGCCTGACTGTGTATTAATCAGTTTGTATTATATTTCGCCTTCTGTGTTTGTTATGCATGTGCTGTGTCCACATTTGCAGCATCTATAATTATGTGTGCGTGCGTGCGTGCGTGCGTGCGTGCGTGCGTGCGTGCGTGCGTGCGTGCGTGCGTGCGTGCGTGCGTGCGTGCGTGTTTGTGCTGCCTGGCTGGTGGCTGTGTGAGCTTAAAGTTATGCTGTGAGATTCTAGTTTGTGTGTGTGCCAGTGGGTGTTATGCTGCCTCTTTGAGTTCACTGAGCTTGTTTCTTCTCACTGAGAGATCACAGTGATTTTCTTGCCGGTAGCTGGAACCCTGCTGTCTACAGCTGCACCATGACAGCACTTTATGGAGGACGTACGTTTTGGGTTGATGGCACTGAATTCAAGCCTTTGTCTTGTCAAATCAGAGACAAACCTCTTTTCTTCAGTGTTGCACTCATTGTCCATTGTTAAGACATATGTGCATGTACAGACAAGTCAAACTTCAATATATGTAGTTTCATCTATTTCCACTTTAACTTCTACCTCTCTCTCACACACACACACACACACACACACACACACACACACCTGTGTGTCTTGTGTATGCCTGTTTGTCATCTCAGCGATCTCACCACTTTAACAAAACACTGTGTGTGCGCGCGCGTGCTCACACTTGCCGCATACAGAACGTTCCTGCATTGGTGTTAGCACAAGTGTGTGCGTGCAAAACTACCCCGGTCAGCAACCAACTCTGAGCCTTCCATGATCCGGTCCATTGTCTGTGAATTAGCAATCTGGCATGTGAACTGCATTTAGCCTCATCAGGGACGCTGATGTCCCCGGGCTTCTCGGAAAAGATAGCAGGCTCAGGGGACAGGAGGGATAGAGAGAGAGGAAGAGAGATGGATGGATAGAACGGGAGAGAGAGAGAGGGAGGTAGGGGTGACAGCTGCACTTCCTACATGGTCTTGTGATATCATGGGAATGTTCTCTCTCTCTCTCTCTCTCTGTGTGTGTGTGTGTGTGAGAGGGTGAGAGAGAGAGTATAATTTTTCTCATTCAGGTTATACACCCTGATTAGTGCTATGTGTTAGTCAAGAGGACGTATCAGGCTTGCTTTTTTGCTTTATCTTCCCTCTGCCCCTGCTGTCTTTTCTTTAGCTCTAACTCCCTCTCCCTCTCTCCCTCTCTCTCTTTTGCTCTCTTGCCCCCTCCCTCCTTTTCTCTTTCCTGGGATGTTTGTCGAAGAGGTAGAGTCAGTGCACTTGTTGATAGTGGACCAGTCCTGTCAAAGCGATCAGACAACCTGAGACTTCCAGGAACTGAGGGGAGATTAACCCCGACAGACCTAACCAGGGATAGAGCTCTGTTTTGGAGACACACACACACACACACACCACAAACATTCAGTACACTCAGTTTGTCTGAATTGTCATTGCACATCAGGGATGCGAGCTATGGAGACTGAAGGATAGTGTTCGTCTTTGTTTAACTTGATGGAACTACCTGGACACTGACATTTGGGATATTTATTCATTCATGCGCGAGGAAATTTTAACCGTATCTTCCGAAGTTTGAATGGTGTGGATTATATCGGAGGAGGAAGAGGAGGACGGAGGCACAGATCAACTTTTTATTTTATTTGTTTCACCAAACCTTTGGAAAATTCACTTTATCACCTTGGGTGTGGATTATTGAAGGCGACAGAGGAAAGAGGAAATTTTGGATGATTTTTGTTGAGCCCCATCGGATATTCACTGATTTATTTCCCACTGCTTAGATAAGTGTGTGGTCAGCATCTGTGTGGGTCATCCGGCTAATATCCAGAGGCTGTGTGTGTGTGGTGTGTGTGTGTGTTTTGAGGCAGTCACTTAGTTTGTGACTCAGCAAGTCTGTGCATGCCAGTGAAAGAACACTGTACCCTAGATACCTAACATAGCTGTGTGTGTGTGTTTGTGTGTGTGTGTGTGTGTGAGAGAGAGAGAGAGAGAGAGAGAGAGAGAGAGAGAGAGAGAGAGAGTTTATGCATGCCCAACTTTATGTGTAGATGCCAAACAGCAGGAGTTGACGTAACTTGTGTGACACACTCATCTCTCATTCCTTTAAATATAAAATAGGGATTTTCTCAATTGACTCATCAAAGGCTAGTTAGTCGTGGAGCTATTTGTGCATCTTTGGTACTGTCTGGATTCTGAGCGAGCCCATTGGCAGGTATGACTGTGATGGATAAGTAAGCTGACACAATCCAGTGGATTATTAAAAGATTACCGGTGACCCTGTCTATTTTGTCCTGGGAGGCGAGATGAAGAGGAGGAAAGAGAGAGCAGGGGCCCCAAACCTTCGACTCCAGTAAGACTGTGTGTGGAGGGTTTTATAGTTGTGGTCCTATCCTGTCTGTGTGTGGGGGTGGATGGGAGAGTGGGTGGATGGGAGAGTGGGAGTGCGTATGTGAATTATATAGAGAGAATGCATATCCAGTTCATATAAACAGCACACCTTTGTTTGTTTCTCTTCTTTCCCTGTTCTTTCAGTGCTGTCAACATGTATTTTCTCCTGTTATCTGTCATTTAACCCCTTGAACTCCAACTTTCCCTTAAATGTCCTTAGACATTAGTTAGATTTATTCTTCACATTGTATGGCAATGGCACATATATATTCTGTTCCTGCTGGTTGCAGCACTTCACTGAAGCTACATCACTCTTCTACTGAGTGAAATATTCAAATCCAAAATGCAGTTGTTTTAACGTTGCAACACTGCATGAGATAGAAAATATCTAGATGTCTTATGCATCATTTTATATACTTTTCCCTGTAAAATATTAGGACATATTTGCTATCTTTGGAAACCTTGGGTTCTCTGCTAGAGTTTACAGTAAAATAAGGGTTTGTGGATATGAACAAAGTCCGTCATGCAGCCATGACAACCCCACCTCCAGGAGCAGCTGAGTTAAAGAGGTTAAATCTGATCATATAGTATATACCCTGTTGTGTTTGATTCAGATACAGGTGACTGATTTTGGTAGCGAGAAACAGAGTATGAGAGACAGAGTGTCAAAAGTAGACAGAGAGGTCTCACTATCTATCTTACAGTCACTACAAATATAGCCTTGTACAAGGGGCGAGCTCAGCTTTCAACACACACACACACTCACACACACACACACACACACACTCATAAACATACATACATATATACTGAGTCATGGAAACACCCAGTACTCAGGCAGAATGGAAAACCACAAGGAGGGAAGAAGATGAAAAGGACCCAGAGAGAGAGAGGCATTAGCAGGGAGGGAAATCCTAGCTCGAAATACATGCATGCAAATGACATACACACACATGCCTGCATAGCCCTAGACCCCCAGCAGGTGGTTTCACCCCTTCTGTCCTCTCACTGGGGGGAGGGGTATGTGGAGACTGACCCCATATGGCCCTTCTGCCCTGGCGAACCTGCACCAACTGCCAAACAAACACTGCAGGAAGAAGGAGAGGATGAGTATACTGTAAAATAGAAGCAAACCTTCGATTTGGTAACACAGCAGGGTAGGCTGTGGCACTTATTACAGTCTTGTTGCACTGCTCAGGCCAGTATCTGAACTGTTTCCAGTGGCAGTTAAAGCAAGTCATGATGCTGCAGAATGGCACTAGCAACATCTACATTCTGCAGACTATAGAAACCCCCGAGCCACAGGGCTTACTGTATCTAGGTTCTCTCATTCGCTGATTTTCCTCTCATCACTACTCTCCTCACTCCTTCATCCCGTCCCGCCATATCCCCTCTGCACCCCATGAGTCCCATCAAGGCTCTGTGAAGTTGCTCCAGAACTTTCTACCCAGTTGCTTCCAAGTGTGATAACTGCGCAAAGGCTGTGTTCCTGCTGTGAGGGGCTGAAAGACAGACATGCTGCCAGGCAGGCAAGAAAGCACATAGAAAGGCAAGCAGACAGATAGTATAGCTCAGTGATGCTACTGGGAATAGGCATCCAATTTCCATCCATGCAAAAATGTATGCACTCATTATTTTGGACAAAACCATTCATTAATGCACAAAGCATTTGCTGTACACACAGACATCTTAAATATGTAAAATCATGCACTAAATTGCAGATGTTACATGAAGGCAGAAGGAAGGCAGGCATACGATGTCAGAAGGTTGAAAAACAGATGAAGGTGTTTCCACCAAGCCCTTCACAATATTTTCTCATATCAAACCTCTGGAGTTAAATGCTACTTAGCCATGCAGCCATGAATAATTCTGTGCCTTGCACATGGCTCTTGTTCTGTATTTCTTTCTCTCTCAGTCTCTCACATTTGTGAATGGTGTGGTAAAGGTCATGTTTTTGAACCAAAACCCACTGTCAGTCTCCATTACATTTGGGCATTTCTGCTTTTGTATCAGCTAACAGGACACACACACACACACTCACAAACACGTGCATCTGTACAGTATTTGCTCCCACCTATGTGGTCGAGCAGTCCTCTCTCTCTCATTGTGCGTCCTTCCATCTTTACCCTCATCTCTCCCTCCCTTCGTCTCCCCTCTTCATCCACACTTTCACTCCCCCTTCTCCTCTGTTGGCAGAATCTGGTCGCCGGCTCAGCTGCGTTGCCACGGTAACAGCAGCCTCCTCCAGCACCTGCTGTCCCCCACTTCCTTTTATCCCTCCATCATTCAGCCCCCTGTCATCCTGCTCTCTCCCTCTGTCCCCTGTCCCTCTCCTTCCCCCTGTTCCTCCGATGGTCCTATGTCCGCTCCAGTGCACCAGGGAGGAAACCCCTTCCTCTGGAGGTAAGACTCACTAACATTGTGGGTGTGTGTGCACATGCATGTGTGTATTTGCCTCCATTACCTAGTTTGCTGACCTTCTACTCAGTATGTAAAGTCCCAGCAGGCTGCGTATTGAATCAATAGCAGCATTTTTTCTCAGCCTGTGTGACCTGCGTTACCCCTTACTAGAAGGACACTGGCAAATAGCACTAATAAGCTTTGTGTGTGTGTGTGTGTGTGTGTGTGTGTGTGTGTGTGTGTGTGTGTAGGTGTGTGTAGGTGTGTGTGTATGTACGGGTGTGTGTGCATGTGTGTGCTGACACTATAAAAAATTCCACTTGTTTAACCCTAAAGGTCATCTGTTGCTCCATCATCATCAGACCCTGAAACATTTGCAGGCAGACCCACTCAATAGTTATTTTCTGGCCACCTAAAGGAAATGAATAAAAAAAAAAAGTCCTGTACAGATTGTTGCCTTTTCTCATACAAAGCTGTAAGTGGTTTTCATTATGACAAACTTCTAAATGGGTTCCAAAAGCCCTAACTATTTTTCAAGTGTTTTCTGTGTGCGGTTAACCCCTCTACATCTCTGCTAAATTACTACCAAAGCCTGTCCTTAGGCTAGGAAAAAGCTACAGAGTTAATCAGAGACACCAAGCTTTAAACTGAATTAGTTACAGATACAGTTTCCCATGTTTGGACACAGTTGGACTTAATATGGCATGGCATAGTTGAAATTATCATTGCATCCTGTCTAGATAGCATTGGGAATGAATTAGCCCTTGAAATAGGAGCTGCCTACCAGGCATAACTCATTGGACAGCCAGGTAAGACTTATAGTAGCTTTGTTTGGGGAATTGAAAGACAGTATCTATCAGAACCAAGAAATCAGAAAGAATGCCCCACATTGTAAGTTATTGTAGGTTATTAAAAAGCTTTAAATGTATAAATATGTAGAGTGGAATTTCAAGTGTTCTTCTATCATTCATGCACAGCAAATGATTTGCAGTATTACAAACTGAAGCATGCTTTCGTCTGACACATACGGGTACTGGAGAAGTGTTGCTTTAGAACCAGCGTTGAATTGTATTGAAACTTGCATGGTTTAATTCAATTGGTCCGCTCATTGTTGCTTAGCTCTGGCTGTAGCCCACTCACTACGGAACTAAAATAGAGAGATAAATGAACTGTCATCCTGTCAGCTAGATGACTGTGGCTGTGCTGATGGTGAGATGGCACTTGTGGATTTTGAATACCTCTTGAAGCTGGATTGGACATTTATTACATTTTGAGCGGTATGCGGTGGTGAAGAGCCTTCTTACTGACTGCCTGTCTGTCTGCTGGTCCTTATCTATCTCTTGCTCTCTCCCTCTCTCTCTCTCTGACATGCAAGCCTACTTGTCTGTCCCAACTAATCTGTTCCCCTGCCACAGATAAGCAGATTTACATTATAACTCATGTGCGGGCACACACATACACCTACCAGTAGTTCTTTGGAAGCCAGAGGTACAGAGATGGTATCTGTATTTACACATACGGCCTGAAGGTACAGATGAACATCATCTATGGAACACTCTGGAAGATAAAGCAGGACAGAAAATCCATATAGCAGCACAGTATTTAGAGCAAAACCTTTACCTACAATACCCTGCCTTTAAAAAAAAAATGGCAAGGTATTTTATGTGCTATCAGAGCAAAACATTGCATGCTTAGACTTTTGCAAAGTGCAAAATGTAAGCATTTTAAATTGCATGTGTTTATAACACACTGCCTGTCATTGTCAATATCTCTGAATACCAGCCAGTTGAGTATATCTATACTGTCTAATTTACTGCCTGAATTCTTTCAGATGGATGCTTCACCATGGAAAAAAATACAGATAATGGATTTGACAATATGTTTTAGGGGCCAATAATCCTTTCTACAGGGAGCCTGAGAGAAAAATTACTCCTCTGCAAAAGGCAATCAAACATGTAGTCTTAAGGTCTGAAAAGAGGCTATGGTATTAAATTCAGGCCTGCAAACACCAACAAAATTTGAGTGAAATAGCAGGTGATCGGCTCAGCCATCTGTCTGTTCCGTTTATTAGGATCCCCATTAGCTATTACAAATGGTAACAGCTACTCTTCCTCGGGTCCACTTAAACAAGGTGTTGTGCCATCCAATAACAGTTTGGTTGGAGCATGGCCAGATGGTGTCACGATTCACACCTAAGTAAACTCACAAAATCCGCTGGCTGTGCAGGGTTAGAGCTGTGTACTCTGCTTAAACATTCTGTAGCTGTGCGAAATAGCTGTGTCTCTTACAAATAAATAATTTCATTTCAACTCCTGGGGCTTCCAAGAAAAATAGTTTAATTCTATAATTTAGAGTGCAGTATCTTTTTCCACAAGCAAACCTTACAAGATTCAGTGTGAACAATACACAAAAATGCTGAAAATGGGGACAAATACTTTTCACAGCACTGTGTCTTTTGTCATGACTGCTGTATAGTTTTTGTTTAGTATGCTCACTCAGAGTTGACCAGTCAGCATGTTGGAATAGGTTTTGGATAAATGAGGTGCCAGTGTGTCATAGTGAGACATAACACTACACTACTCCTATAGCCGTACTGAGCTGAAAAGACTGCTCACTGCCCGCAGCAAACCCAAAATGACCAGTAGGACTATCTGAACAGCGCTCACTGTCACCATAAATCCCCCCACCTTCGTTCTCACACACCATTCTCAAGTCAGTAAGTGCTCCCCGTAGAAAGAGAAGAAGAAGAAAAGAGAAGTGAGAGGGAGGGGGCACTGCTGTGCAGGAGAGCAGGGACTTGAGAACAAGAGAGGGAGTGAGAGAGGGAGAGAGGGAAAGAGGCACGGAGGCGGTAGAGGTTAGCTCACACACCAACAGTTCACACACTAGCCAGTGACATGTGGACGCCAGCATCTGTTTGCTTACGCTAGCCACGTCCTCCCTCCTCTCCTCTGCTCTCCCCGAGCATCTGCGTGCGTGCCGCTGCTGCTTGCATCCATGTAAGAGCGATGAGAGTGGATCTGTGTCAGCTTTAGCTTTAGCATGTCTGACTCCTTCTGGACTGTGCTCTCCAATTTCTCGCTGCCTGAGAGAAGCATGCTGCGGCGCTCCAAGAGGTAGATGCTCACTTTATCTCTCTCATTATCTCCTCTTTCCATGTCCATTTTCCTTCCTTTTTAAGAAAAAAATCTTTGGCAGCCTCCTGTTAGCTCTGCTCTGTACTTCCTCGTCCTTTTTTTTTTTTTTTTTTTTTTGTAAAATTTTCCTTGCTACCTGTTTGTCTTGCTTCATTTACACATCTCTAAAATCATCTTTTTTTTTTCTAATTAATTTTCTCTCTCTATCCGTGGTGTTCTCTCCCCTCTTGAGCTCATCTTCCTCTTCTTCTCCCCTCTGCATGTCTTGGATGTCTCAGCATGAGTTGCTCTGACACGAAGGTCAGCTAACTAGATTTGCCAAACATCTTGTGATGGATAAATAGGGCGATATGTTTTAGTTTGTGTGTGTGTCTGTTTGTTGGAGTAAGCGGGTGGGTTGGGGGACTGTGACATTACCACTGGCATGTATCCCAGAAGCGCGGTGTGTGTTTCTTATGATTTAATTTCAGATATCTGCGTACAGTTTACGCATTTGTGATGCGAGTCCAATTTGTGAGGCATGATCTGGCGACACTGTGCACAGTCATTTCTTTTTCTCTGTCTTTCCCTGAATTGCGCTCTCTCCTCTCTGTCTTCATCTCTTTCCCTCTCTCTCTCTCTCTCTCTCTCTCTCTCTCTCTCTCTCTCTCTCTCTCTCTCTCTCTCTCTCTCTCTCTCTCGCTCTCTCTTACTCTGTCAAAGCCAGAAGTGGCTGCTGCTTCAACAGCGGAGAGAGAGAGAGACAGAGCTGTACTTATCAGTTTGAAGCAGCAATTTTCTCCCTCCCGCGTAATAACAGGGGCTGCTGACACGCACACACACACACACACACACACACACTTGCATACATGTAGAGAGACACATAAATACAGACACTTTCTTCTTCTCCCCCTCTTGTCACTGCCTCCCATTGTGTGTATTTGTCTCAGCAGGATTTTCAGAGGGAGAGAGAGAGACAGGGGGAAGTGACTCTTTGCATAGCAACAGGGTCTGGCAGGTTTTGGATTGGCACAGATCCAGCGCTGTGCTGTGATTTAGTTCTCTACCAAGACTGATGCGCTGATTGCGCACAAGGGGTGATTTAAATGGTTGAAACGGAATGGCATCCTCCTTGTTAACACCAATTATGGTGTGCGTAAAGTATATATTGCACTGCTTTACATTTTTGTCATACCTTCCGCTACTTCTCAAACTTGTCTGCATCTAGTTCAAACATGCCTTTCATCTCCAAAACCAAGGTAGTGTCATATTTCTGTAGGTACTTGCTCACGGAAAAATTATCTTTTGCGTTATTTGTTCTCCATTTTGGAGAGACTTTCAGCTGTTGTCATGAGTTTTATTTGATGTTTGCAACAGACCCCTTGTGTTGTTTTGTATCCCCAACTGGAATAAATAAGATGCTTACTGGGAAAGACACAAAATGGCTACATGAACATTTATAGGAATTGCAGTGGAAGTTTTGTTTGCTAAATTTACAGGCAGGTCTTGTTTAGAAAAATCTATAATCTGTATTTCCTTAAAAAAGCTAATTGTTTGGAGTGCTAATGGGCTTTTAACTGCTGTGCCTGTGGCTACTGAGAACAAGTCTGTGTTTTCACCTGGAGAACAGGAGACACAAGTGGATAAAATAAGAATACACACACACTCACACACTTGCACACACTCCTGTGGGCCGGCAGACACATTGATTTCCTGTAGGGGCTGTAACCCTCAGACCAACATTATTGAGTGGACTGTGGGAAATGAGTTTAGCCATAGATCTTATCCACATGTACTCACCTCTGCCCAGTGGCTGTGTGTCTCAGTCTAGTGTGTGTGTGGGTGTGTGTTCAAGCGCTGGGTGATTTAGTTTGACGCCCACACAGCTGCTCATTGCTAGTTTCCTTTGTATCTCCCGTCAGTTGTGTTGTGTACATCTACCTGTGTGTGTGTGTGTGTGTGTGTGTGCGTGTGTTTTGTGAGTTTTACAATAGCAAAGTAATTGTGCATGTGAAGATATATTCTGTTTAGAAAATATGCAGAAACTGACACATCAAAGAAGATGAAAGTATAATTCTCTCCTTATGGTGACAGGTAAAAAGCTAATCATTTATTCAGTGCCTGGGAGAAGAACCTCTAGAAGAGCCAGCCTCTGTGTGTTCGTGTGCCATGTGTTTTGCCTTGCATGGTTTGGAGAATTACATTCTGCATTGTTTAGGTGTTAACATGTGAATTAGATGTTTTGTTAGGGAATTCTCTTAGTTAGTGATTTTGATTTGGTATTTTGCAATTGATTGTGTGAAGTGATATTATTTTTCACTCACTCTAGTGTCATTTACAAGAAAACACCAGCGCCATTGTTCATCACTGAATGGTTTAAATTTAAAAATTGCCCTTAGATGTTGTGGCATAAATAGAGTTTCCTGACACTGCAACCAACACAGTGCCGTGTGGGCTCAACCACTCATTTTTAATCCATACCGTAGTTATTTTTGCACACATGAATTGTGTACCAGGGTTCAAGCCCCTCAGCTGAAATGTCCTTGAACAAGATACTGAGTCCTTTGTAGCTCCAGGAGAGCTGGAATGTAGTTGACTTTGTACCCTAATTAGTTCCTCCAAAGACACTCAAATAAGGGAAGATGATGCATTACAATCTGCACCAGTGGTAAAAAAAAAAAATATATATATATGCTTTTTTTTTTTTTTTTTTGGTCTACCAGCATTTCTTCACTACAGAGTGCTAACAGGTAGCAATTAGCTAATATGGTGGAGATGTAGCTTTTTTCCTGATTTGAATACTTGAAAAATAACAATTTATTGTCATAATGTTCAGAAGATCTTTTTACTTGAGAAAACAGGTCAACTATTTACTTCAGTGACCATGAGACATGAGAATTAGTCATAATCTGATAATCTGTATTCAGGTGCATCTTCATCCATTGGAGTACACTGACTCAGGACCTGCTGCTTGTCTCCTGACATAGGTAGGGGGGCATGTATATTGAACGACACAAATGACTTGGGTTGAGTTGCTTGCTTGGGAACTGTTTCTGGTTGCCCATCTAGTGTTGTTTTTGGCTGGAATGAAAGCTTTCATACTTTCAGCCCTCTGTGCCGCATGATTTGAGACATCTAGTTTAATAGAATGTGCCAAGGATGACATTTTTAAAACTATTTAGGGTTTTTGGATGGAACGCTGCTGTTTATTTCCACAGGACATTTATTGTAAGAAAAGTCTATTTTAAGCTCTGTCAGTGATTGCTGAGCAATTGTATACTGTAGGCTTCAGTCCGAACTAAAGTGATTATACTTAGGCTCCCTGCTGGGCTGTGATGCTTTGTGTGTGTGTGTGTGTGTGTGTGTGTGTGTGTGTGTGTGTGTGTGTGTGTGTCACATCCTCCTCTAGACAAACAGAAGGGTACCAGGTAGAGGGAGTAAATGAAAAGAGTGCCTTCACACTTAACTGCTTCAGCACAACCAGAGGATGAGTTAGCAGGCTTTTTCTCCTGCGCTGTTAGCCTCAAACTGAGAGCAGAGTGATGGCCGTAATGACGGTAGCCAAGGCTTGTTACAGAGAGAGTAAATTGCAGATGGAAGAAATGGTTTGATGAGATGTGTGTGTGTGTGTGTGTGTGTGTGTGTGTGTGTGTGTGTGTGTGTGTGTGTGTTAGAGAAATAAAAACAGTGTGTGTGTTGTGATTGTGTTTGCTTATACTTTCATGTGTTGCTATAGTGCTTTACGCCTTCACGCTGCACGAGATACTCCTGGTTAATAGGTGCATCACACGCATGCAAACACACACACACACACACACACACACACACCTCTCTTCAGCCCTTTGATTCCTGGTGCCTGCAGGTGTCTGTAGGGTGTGTGTGTGTGCGTGTGTGTGTGTGCATGCCCGTGCGCTGTTTTAATTGGCCCATCACATCTGCTCACTGTAATTATGAAGTTGTGGTTCTGACAGGCCAAAACCCTGGGCAATCACATTACATTGTTTGATTGAGGTGATTAGTACTGGAATCAGTGCTTGGAAAAAATTACTGACTGACAACTGTATTTTATGTCAGCCTCACTGGAATTCCACCTCTCTGTGTGTGCATGTCTATGTACGTGTGTGTGCGTGTGTGTGTGTGTGTGTTTGTCTTATGTTTCTGTTTTGTTTGGTTGATGGCATACACACTATTGACCAACAATTACTGTGTGTAATGTAGTTATGGCAAGCAGTTTGTGGGTGGGTGGGCGGGGGTGTGAGTTTGATGGCTAACTGCTCTCCTGCCATCTGTTTAGATGTGCAGCATCAGCAGTGTGAGCTTAGCATGTGTTCCACACGTGCGCGCACACACACACACACACACACACACACACACACACACACACACATGCACACCTGTTAGAAGAATGAGCTGCCATGCTGAATATTAGTAATATATGTTCAGTGACTTTTTTCGTCTTTACATGGAGCACCCACATAGAGAGAGAGAGAGAGAGAAGAGAGAGAGAGAGAGGGAGAGAGAGAGAGAGAGCAAATTAGTGCAATTTGCTATTTCCACTGTGTTTTTGAGAGCTGTCAGAGTGCTCTGACCTTTCTTTGAACCCTCAAACCAATTGGCACGGAGGCCCAGGACATCTTAAGACAAACACACACACACACACACACACACACACAGAGAGAGAGAGAGAGAGAGAGAGAGAGAGTTTTGGCTCAGGCGAGGAGCAGCACATGATGGGTCTCTCAGTGTCTCAAAATCACTCCCTAAATCTGAGAGCAAAAGAAAGCATGAAGCTGACACAGAGACAGCTAGAACACTAGACAATCAGGCAGAGGGGGCTTGAAAAGACAGAAGGATAGGAGGTAAGGAAAAAGAGAATGAATGAAAGCAAGAAGTGAATAAACAGGCAGATACACTGCAGGAGAAGAGCAGAGGTCTTATTCCTGTGGTGTGAGAGAAGAGAGGGATGTTTGAGGAGGAGTGATGGATTTAAACAAGTTGCAAGGGATGAGAGAGTGTAATAAAAATGGAGGAGCAGAGAGGGGATGGTGTAGATGATGTAAGAGAAGCAAAGTGAGGCATTTACAGGATGGGGAGCGAAGCTTGGGAGAGAATTGTCCACATTTTAGACGCCTCACCATCAATTGCCTGTCTGTCTGCGTGACAGAAAGAGCACGAGAGAGACAAATCCACCGACTAACTGTGGGTTGACATGCTAAGCACATTAGCGCACTTTACTCTTGTCTGTCTTTCTTTCACTTTCTCTGACAAAGAGAAAATAGCGTGTGGTGTTCTACTTCATCTCTCCCTCAGGCACTTTGGATCCCCTACTGGGAGACATGCATCCAGTATGGAAGAATGTGTCTGTGTGTGTATGCTTTATATTTGACATCATATGCTTTTGCATACTTAACTGTCACCATCAAAGCAGCCGCCTGTCACTTGAGTGCACAGAGACTGAGTGCCGCAGATGCACATGTGCTTGCAGTATAATTTTGCACACTGAAGTAGAATTTATGACCGCAACTTGTACACAATCTGCCAAAGTTCTGCCCAAATAAGGATGTGAATCCTTTAAGTCATTTGGCTAATGATTCTGAGTAGAATGACTCCCACAAACACAGAAGTGGAATGAGAGTAAAAGGGAAATTATGGAGCCAAATGGTATCATCCAGCTGTTGCCCAACACTCTTTAGTTTGATCTGAGGGCACAAGCTAACATAGTGAAGCTCAGTCTAATGAATTGCTGGCTCAAATTGAACTCAAATAAAAAAAGATTTTCCTTTGCTGTCCCATTTAGATATATAATATCAATACTCCCTAGGCGTGATCTGATGTGCAGTCTTTCCTTTTGTTATTTGCTATTTTTTTTTTTTTTTAAAATAAGATGCTTAGTATGTTTATCATGTCTTTTGTGTGTCTTTTTCCTCCTGTCTTCTGTAAATGCAGCAGTGATTTTTTTTTTTTCTCTGTGTAGTCATTACTGTCCTCCAGAGAGCTGCCATGAAGGGTGCTGTGTGGAACAGCTCTCACCTCACTGAGCAGGACTTTGTGAAACTCGTATCTGTGGGCAAAACACTCACTGCAATCACTGCAAACACACACATGGAAGCACACACACACTCTCACACACCCACACACACAGATGCACATACCCACATTGTCTAACATGTGTGATCAGATGTGTGTCTGATGGTCACAGTGAGTGACTGCTCTTATGAAAGCTGCGGTGGAGGAGCTCAGCCTTTTTTGTATGGCCGGACTGAAGTATTCAAATATTTGGGTATTTGTTCGTTTGTTAGGCATTTGGTTTTCAATTGGTTTTTGACTGACTTAAAGCTGTTTTACTTGTCATTTTTTACAATGGTGAAATGTCAGGTTCCGGCATCTTTCACAGGGTTGTATTTCTCATGTGTCAGATCTGTATACTGTTGATACGCACTGGTAAACTCGCCCAGAAACTACAACACACATCAGGATTTTTTCACCTGCGATTGGAGCAAACACAGCCAGAATAGGATAAAAAAAAAAAAGAAAGAAAGAAAAAAAAAGAGTTAGCTGCACAGTGAATGAGGTCAGGCAGAGAGCAAGCCAGTAGTATGAGAAGGCAGAGAGGAAGAGAGCTGCATGGTCGAGTGAGGCAGACAGTGAGTTGCATTAAGGGACTGCTGCATAGCGACCCTGGCAGAGAGAAAGAGAAAGAGAGATGGAGACAGTGAATGGAGAGCGGAAGTAGCCAAAACAAATGTTATACATGGTTATCACTCTGACCCCTCCAAACCCCCTCCTTCAAATCTCAGATCGTCACTGTTGATTACTACCGAAGCTCCAGAGCCCAAAAAAGTATTTGGGACAGCCCTCCTTTTTGGAAATGCTACAAATGGCTGTGTTGCATTAATGCGTTTGTAATGTTAAAATATGATATACTGATCTGTGTGCAGCTGATTACTGTGGCTTTGGTCTGCTTTACCATGCTGCTTATTTGTAAATGAGTGATAGGAAATCTGTGTCTGGTTCATTGCAGAGCTCCTTCAATTCTAGCCTATGTATTATGTAGGCCTACACAATTTACAGTTATAAATCAATTCAATAAAGAGAAACAAACTGTATCAAAAAGAACTGAACTGACTGATGTTTTTGTCCTCAGCTGTCGGACCAGCAACAGGAAAAGTTTGATTGTGACGTCCAGCACCTCCCCAACCCTGCCGAGACCACATTCTCCCTTACATGGACACACAGGTAATACACGCACACACTTACACACACACACACACACACACACACGCACGCGCTCTTTCATGCGCTTTTTTTTTTTTATAAAACATAAACTGCATTTTGATATCTGCCCTGTAGCTACAGATATAAGTGAAATATATATATATATATATATATAGACCACATGCTTTGGCAGCTGTGACTGTGGATGGGAAAAAGCTGTGAATTTCACATACAGGAGAATTTATTGTTAGAAGTAGGATTAATATTTGTAAGACTGGAAGAAAAAATACCACTTGTAGTCTTGAGCTAGAGTATTCCCAAATCCCCTTGCTGTTCAATAAAATAACTAGAGTCTCTACAATTAGATCAATACCAAGGTTAACACCTGTAAAAAACAAGGGAAAAAACAGCAATACAGACTTAATTAGGAGTTTATTTGAGTGCAGGCTCAGCTCTTTTGCTGCCTAGTTGATCAGCTAACTTAATCCCAATTTCAACAATACAGAGATGGTAAACTACTCGGCTTGTGAGTTCATGTTAGCAATTAAACAATTGACAAACATGGCTTATGCCATAGTAAATACATACCATAGCAATGGGAATTAGTACCACAACATATGTTCTTTTACAAGCATCAAATGATGCAGCATATTGTCACATACCACTGTGCTGTATATCACTGCATAGCAGCCCATGCGAACAAGCCAGCGTGCTCTCCTGTCATTTGTCATCTAAATGAATTTCACTATAGAGAAAGGACTGGGTTTGCATGAAAAATCACAGTTAACATGCTGATATTTAA
>NC_043983.1:22367320-22484820 GCF_902150065.1 Myripristis murdjan | reverse complement strand
ATGTAGCTGCCCTCTGAGTAGCAAGGGCACCACAATTGTTAAACAAAACCCAGAAAAAAAATCCTTGGAAATTTCTGCAGCACATCTGATCTTCATTGTTGCGAAGTTGCCAAGGAACTGTCAAGTAATCGGTCAAAGCAGGAGCCGTGCTATTATCCCTGCTATAGCAGTTTGGTGGAATCCTGAAATGATTGTATGGAACAATGGCCATGATCCACCCAGTGTAAGAAAAAAAAAATCAAAGGGCTTTGCCACAGAAGCCCTTCAGGCTCTGGTTCCAGGCTATAACACGTATACCACCTATTGAACTCCTTGTGTCAGCTCCACTGTTGCAGGCTGAATACAACCTATGAGGGGAGAACATTGACTTTTTAAAAAACTCTTTAAGTCCCATTGAAATGAATTGAAATGGCAGGATATAATGTAGAATTTAATCATTCAAAAGTGTAAGCTAATGCCTTATCAGTTATGAAAGGACAGTTTTATTTTGAAACTGCATAAGGGTGAGATTGTTCAAAAAAGTGTGATGGTATTATTGATTGGAATTTGTATTTACTCTTACTGGTACAGCATGAGGGCACCATTGAAGGTTAGAGCTCAGTATAAAAACCCACTTTTAATACCAGTTTCAAATTGTCTAATTAATCAGAATTAGTAAGCCACAATATTAACGATACCTCTTATTGTTAATTAAGAATGCTGAACAGCTGACCCTTTGACTTATCCTCATGTCAGCAGAAAAACATCAGTGAAGTTCGTACATCCTCTGCTCTATTAAAGAAGAGCAGAAGTTGTGAGACACCCCATTTATTTGTTCCAAAAATGCCAAAATTCAGAAAACAACAAAAAAGAGACCATTAAACTGCTTCTGCAATGTAATCCAAGTGTTCTGAAGCCAACTGATGGCACTGTGGGTCCAAAAGTCAAATATTTACCTCGTTATCTCCAAGATTTTTTTGTTCTTGTTCTTCATTCTGCCAACAGTCACAACAGCAACACGCAGATGCTGCTGGAAAGATTGTAATTAGTGGTAAAGCACGCTGGAACAACTCAATAAAGCAGCAATTTGGCTTACAGATAGGAATCCAATTGCTTGAATTTTTCTCACTCTTCCTTGTGTTGTGTCTTCTCAAGCAAGGCAGCCCGAATACACCTTTGACGTCTTTTACAAAGTAATTCTGAGACAAAAGTAACTCTAAACTGCAGTCTGTTTCTTGAGTAATGAAGCAAAATGTCCTCCAGTAAAGCTGTGTACAACCTATATAGCCAAGTCCTGTTAACGATACAGTGCAGCACTGTTCAAATATATTTGGACTGTAATATACGAATACAAGAAAATAAAAATATATATGGGGTATGAGAAAGCAGCTAAGATGATGTAAAATGCGATTTTTCATTTCACTGTGACTTAAAATTTGTGTCTTTGTGCATTTGAGTACCCATACACTCTTAGACCCAGTATTTTACTGTTAGTCACTGGGGACTTCAGCTCGTCATCACTGAGGGAAGGGAGAGAATTTGCCATTACATTCCTCCTTCCAGATTTGCGGATGTCTGAACTAGTGACCACCAGTGAGACTTGACTCTCTAAGCCTTTGGCTGCCAAGTGACATGGTAGAAATCCCATAGCGCTCGATAACATTTAGCTCATGCCACACACCAGGGACTGCAGAGTCACATTACCATGCTTTACGTCTCAGAATAGCTGTTAGCCCTGACACGCTTAAAAATACACAAACACTCTCCTTTACGGTTGACTGCATTGCATAATTTTTTTCTTATGCTGGCGTACAAGCACATATATGAAACTAATGGCTTACCCAATCTCACACTCTGCACACAGTTTTTGGTGTTGATACCATAAAGTGTGGCAATGTGGTGTGAACCCATTCCCTCTGCGCCTTTTAATAGCCATGGTGGGCTCCCTTTGCCACACATGCATAGACACACAAACACATGGACAAGAGGGATATCACACATACAGTTGGTGCATGGATGGATTCTAACAAGCTTCTGGTTTTACAAATAACATACACATGTTAACAGATGTATCTGTCCACACGATACCAGCTCAGTTTCATCTACAGAGGCAGAGAGAGACAGAATTTTTTCCTCTCTGACAGAAAGCAGATGCTTCCATTAATATTTGAGATTCTGCTCTGTCCAGACATGCTGCAAAGGAAAATGCATAATTGATGTGGAAATGTCCAACTTCTTAATCTTTCCCTCTTGTCCAGCTCAGGCAATCCAGCAGCACTCCTCATTTCTCGGGCCACTGACCTTTTCGTGCCCATCTGTGTCATGTTGTGTGTGTGTGTGTGTGTGTGTGTGTGTGTGTGTGTGTGTGTGTGTGTGTGTGTGTACATTTACACCCTTCCCTACCATACCATTTCTCTCCATTGAATTGTTAGTTTCAGACTGACAGTCATGCTATGTTGTTCCCTGGCTGCGTTTGAATATTGTATCCCATGTGATACATATTCATTCACTATGCTTATTCAGTAATCCTCATGTTTATACAAAATAGGATCATCTGTTTTGTGAGACTACAAGCAGATTCAGTTCCACAATAGATTATTCATTCTCTGCTGAAGACAGTTTATGTTGTTGAAAAAACTTAATCTCTACACTGGGGTACAACATTTGGAAATAAGTTTGTACAAGGTCAGTGTTTGTGCACAGAACAGTGCTGATTTGTCTTATAATTGTTACAAGTTTTAGAGAGCTGATTGGGACCTTTTCAGGTTTTCTAATAACACCTATCACTTTTCCTTTTAACGCACTGTCCATCTTCTGCGCTCTTCTTTTTCTCAGATCTCTGACACTTTCTCTTTTCCTCTCGCCCTCTCAGTCTCTGTCCTTTTTTCATTCCATTCCCATATTCTCTCATGTCTCCTGTTGAAGGTTGGCTCTATTTTATCTCTAATTCATTTGTCATCCACAGTTGTGTCTAGTGGGGGATGTAAACACTGTTTCTCCTCCTTTATCTCTGCCCACTTGTCGTCCTCTTTGGACAAAGCGGACAGATTAGTCAGCCCTCTTATCTGTCTATCTACCAGCCCTCAAACTCCCATTCACATAATGAGAACACTTCATCAAACTCAAATTCTGTGTCTCATCGCTGTCTGACTCTCCTTTGCTCTCTGACTCTTGTTAGTGTGGCTTTTTTTGAGAGAGATTCTTCCCTTCCCTTACTAAACTGTTCATTATGATATTTTTTTCCCCTTATTCTCTCATTCTGTTCCTTTGTGAATCTTTCCCTCCTTCAAGATGCGTCTGTGGTTGAGTGTTGGGTGATGATTGAAAAAGAGTGGAGGCATGATAGGGTTTACTGTCAGGAAGATTGGTAGAAATGATGAAGAAACTCGCATAAACACACTAAACACTCCATGAATACACACTGCATTCAGCCACACAGATTTTGTTTTCCATGTGTCTCCAAATTTGAGTGGGTTTGGTTTTACCCAGCTGAAAGAAGCAGTCAGAGAGAAGCCATTTGCACTTCAAAGTATTTCAGCTTCGATTTAGTCTGTTTTTGTTGTGCAGCTTTTCAACCCTGTTGGTTTATGTTCAGGCATTCAATTCCCACTGACACAACCCAAGCTTAAAATGCATTTCTCAGTACTGTGAAGCACTTGAAAGGAAACATCCACTTGCCAGTGCTGCAGCAGACCAGTCAGTGCAATAACCTGCGGCAACATCCTGTTTCTAATTGATTACAGTTGTATTTTAGCCTTTATTTATCAAGGGAAGTTTTCTCATTCACACAGTTACCAAAGCCACAGTCTACCACTGAGCATCTCCACTGAATCCTTTAGGGGGTTAAATGCCTTGTTCAACGGTACCTTAGCAGTAGTTGCTGTCAGGACAGGAGAATGCTAGTCATTCACTTTCATCACCCACATTTTCCCAGATGAACAAATGTATAGCTTACAGCATTTCTAAATCTCCTTTGTTGTCGGTCACATCCCTTGTCTGCTGAGCTAAGTGAAGACATGGGTGAGAGCTGCCTGTTGCCTGTCCAGCAACGTCTGTGTGTACTACTGTTACCCACTTTGCTTTTCCTCCTTTCCAGTCCTTCATTATGTCTTTTTCCTCTCTCAGGTACCAGCCCACTGGACAGCCCTCGCAATTTCTCCCCCAACACAGCTGCACATTTCTCTTTTGTTCCTGCACGCAGGTGAGATACAAACACACAAACACACACATACTATACGCACATACTTACATTTTAGATCTCAATGGGAGGAGGAAGAAAAAGTCAGTTAAAAAATGCAGCTAGATAGTAATTTAGCGCTAAATATAATTTCAGCTTTGAAAAGAGTGTCACTAGCACTTGAATCTTAAATTTAGCTTCTAAGTGCAATAAATATATAGCAATTTGACTTGATGATGTGGTGATGATGTGATTTGATGATGTTGGTTCAAGAATATATCAGAAACACACATTAAAATAACAGCACTGACATCATGAGTCTCCAAGTAACTTGGATACCAAGTGGTGCAACCCACTGCACTCTGTTTTCTTTTTCCAAGTAGCTTGGGTGTTTTAAATATTTAATGGTACAGTTAATTGGGTTTTATTGAAAATCAGAATAAAGCATTATAATCAGTCTGGGACTGAAAACCTTGGCATTTGTTTGTGAATTTACAGATAAGCAAAAGAAACAAAAAACAGTATTCATTAGTAAGATATGTGTTATGGAGCAGAAGTGCTGACTGACAGTCTAACAGGCTTTGGTGGTCAGGTAGATATGAAACACTGGAACCCAAATAGAAGCCACTCAGACTACTCCCTTTACTATATCCTGATGAATTACACAAGGTCACTATTGAAGCTATGAAATTAAATCTTGCAGATGATTGACACCAAGAGAAGCTTTTCACTCCCAAGTGGTTTGTGGTTACATACAGGAAAATGTGGAGGTTGAATGGGAAGGTGAATAAGAGGTTGAATATCAAACTGCTGGATGGCATTCATCCTGAAAGATGGAGAGCCACAGTTCAATCTTTAATGCCAGTGTCTTTGAAATGGCAAGTGCTCTTAAATGCCTCTGTGGCCTTGGCACCCTGAGAACCGAGCTGTAGATGATGATACTGTGGAACTGATGATGAGACAGAGATGATCTGTGACTGTCATTCAAACCTGGATTAATAAGCTCTTATCTGTCTGGGCTCTCAGCAGAGATAGTAATTACTAAGAGGTAGGGAGGGTTAGGGGAATAGAGACAGAGAGTGTGGGTGCTGCGTGTGTGTGTGTGTGTGTGTGTGTGTGTGTGTGTGTGTGTGAGACAGATCTTTGTGTGCATGTTCATGCAGCTGTGCTCCACATGACATATATGCTGGTAACAGCTTATATTGCTGCATAGAACTAAAGCATGAAATGGAATTAGAAAAAATTGAAGCAGTGCACCATCTCTTGATATGCCTACTATAGCGGAGCTGTCATAAATATGAGCATTGCTTAATGTGTGGACAGTGCATTAGATTAAGACATACCTGCCTCTGACATGTTCAGTGAAATGATGATGTTTCCATGGTAACACATTACCTTATGCACTGAACCCATGCTTATTTCTATGACAACACTATCAAACATTGTATGGCTGTGTACCAGCCCAAAAAGAAATCTATTAATATTAATTTGAGTTGGAAATCCCTCCATGCCTGTTTGCTGACCTCAGTTGTTGCAGCTACTGAGAGAGCGGATGCTGTGACAACACTGCCACCATGTGGTGGAGTTTGATAATGCAGCCTAGGAGCTGAGGGACCGGTGTCTTGAATTGTAGTGCTGTTGAAGTGTGTTTGTCTTGTACTAGCACCCAAATGGTTTGTTACACTAACCATGCTCATGCTTTATAATGATTCAAAATATTAATACAAACAAGAGAAACCAAGGAGTGGCAAATGGAAGAGTTTTGTAAGGCTGGGATAGGCTAGGTGTGTGTCTTTGTGTCCTTTGTCTAAGACTGACTGACAGCTGCTTACAGCGCCACCTAAAAAAAAAATTGTCCTCTCTCCCACACAGTCACGGACACAGGGCTGACAGGTAACCTATCAACTTTAACCTTTACATGCTCCTTCCCTAGTCTTCCCTTTTCCCTGCCTCCACTAGCTGCCCTCTGTCCTGCATGGCTGAGCGCACACAGGCTGACATCTACAAGTACATACTACAGATACTACTACAGATACTACCCTGCAGGGTCTGCGTCACTGCCACTATTCTTAGAGAAACTCCCATATGCTGTATACATACATCAAATTTAGGACCAAAGGATGCCGTTTTTTTATTTTTGTTGTTGTTTTGTTGTTTTCTTTTCCCTTTCCAGGACTAGCTTTCACCCACTATACTTCCATTTTTATTTTAAGGTTGTAAAATTGGACAAAAGTTTGCAGTTATGTAGTTTTGGTCCCATTGCCACTAATAATAAATAAAATAACAGTAGTTTTTCATGATGTTTTTTTTCATCAACAATATTAATTTTCATAACCTTAAATGTTACCTGTCTGTCATTGTCTTAACTTTCTAGATTGAGTTTTTTTTTTCCCTTTTGCCCATTGGATTACAATGAATCATTGTCAATTATACAAGGATCTTAGGGTGTGTTTGTTCTTTAATAAACTCATCCAAAATGGTTTTGGAAAGTGCAAATACAAAACACAAACACAGAAAAGACTTACAGGGACAGGCAGTGTAGAGTGGCTGTCAGGTATAGACTCAGGAGCTTACTAGTCTTGCATCACCTTATCATATGTCTGGTGTCTCAGGCTGAATGTCTCAGTATTGCTCAGTGGATTTTCCAAACCCACATGGCTGTGTCTGCGCTCTTTCTAAACCCATTTTTACTCTCATGTGCATTTTCCCTCCTGCAAATGAATGGCTTTGTGGCTGTATGTGAGGGTGCTGCATCATGTGGATTTGGCAATGTCAATGTTAATTCCATTTATTTAAAGAAAGTGAGGGAGGCTTTATGGATTCTGATAGCCTTATCCTTTTGTTTCTGTCTCTTCTCCCTTTGCCCTTAATCAGAACGGATGGGAGACGTTGGTCTTTGGCTTCTCTGCCTTCCTCTGGCTATGGCACAAACACTCCCAGCTCTACAGTCTCGGTAAGTGTCTATGTTTTTGTGCATATATATTCTATGTTTGCGTGAATGCATGTTTTATTTTCTTTATCTGTGGACCCAAAAGACCCAAAGATAAACCCCTTCTACTTCCTCTTGCTACAATCCAAAGCAGCAAGCCATCAAACGCTCCCTCAGCTGCAATGAAGATCATTCTCTCTTGCTTCCCCTCCAACCTTTCTCTTTCTCCCCATTCAGTCCCCCCACATTACTCCCTCCTCTCCCTCAATACTTTTCTCTTATGCCTTACATTGCAGTCTGTTTTCCCTGCTTTTAAGGTTCTCTATATGTTACCACCATTTTCGCCTCTGTCTCATCCCTCAATTCCTAGAGTGTCTAATCCTTCCCCCCCCCCTACTTAACCCTCTGCTCCCCTGTCCTTCTCCCTTCTTAATACCCCAGTGTGCGGTTGCTTTCTACCTGCTGATTGTAGAATGAGGACTCGGCATGCTTCAAAGGCAGAAAGCTTAGCTGATGGGATACTCAAGCTCTCAGCCATCACATCATACTGCTAGCCTGCCTGCGAGCCCCCTGTGTCAACAGAACAGGCCTCATTTGAGTTGTCTTATTAGTTTGACTAACTCACACACTAACTGGGAACTGAATAAAGGACGCTTCTCTTAGTTTCATAAAAGAAACTTGGATTTTAATAGTAGCACACTAACTCTGTTTAGTTGTAACTAAACTAACTGAGCTCTTGGCTAATCCACAGAAGCTCTTGGCTCACTCTAAATTAATGCATAGAATCTCCACTACCTGTCGTATTACATGCCGCCTGTCGGCCTCTCCTGTAACTAGCACACCAGCCCTCTAGGCTAACCTAATCATGGTTTGAGTCACGCTTGTCATTTCAATGTGACTTTCATCATCTGATCATGCCAGCAAGCATTAAGTGACAGGTCTGCAGGCACAATAATCAGATTTTGCTCTTAGGTTTTCAAAATTGTGACCAGAATGTTACATATCCTAGTTGCAGTCCAACTATGCACATGCAAGCAGAATGAAGAGAATGGGGACAGTAGGGAAAAAGAAAAAAAAAAAAAAAACACCCGGTGACAGATTGATATAAATATAGCAACTCGACATGCATAACTGACAATTTTAGGTCAAGCGTGGACATACAGCAGTTTCTATATACAGTAGTTTCTGACAAACCAATCTTAAGAATCAGATGTAAAAAACAATGTCAAAATGAAAAGTGTAACTAAGTCTTACACTGGCCCACAGGAGCTGGAGTGGTGATTGTAACCCATACTGCCCCTCTGCTCCTCCTTTTACTGCCCCCCACAAGTCCTCAAGGCTAACCTGAGCTAGCCTGGCTTAGCTGCAGCTTGACCCCGCAGTAGCTCCAGTGCTGGTTGTAATCTTGCTCCCTCTCTGCTCCTCCTCTCACAGTCCTCCGTTCATCTCAGGAGAAGCTGCACCAGTTGCCCTTCCAGCCCACGCCAGATGAGCTGCACTTCCTCACCAAGCACTTCAGCTCCGAGAGCATCACAGATGAGGAGGGACGACGCTCCCCCGCCATGAGACCCCGCTCACGCAGCCTCAGGTAGGAACTGTGCTCTGTTATGTCAGCAGAGCTGTGTTTTGAGCATAAAGCTCCTGCTGTATCAAAACCATGCCCCAGATTAAAAGACAACTCATTACAAATACCAACACAGTGATATGACATGGCATACTACTCTATGTGGGGCACACTTTTGTCTTTGCAGTCTTCCTCCTCTAGCTAGATTCCTTTTTCCAGAAGCAGCAAAGATTATCTTTGTCTGTTGAATAATACTGAAAGGATAATTATCTTGGCATTGCAGTACATTGGGAAACTTGGGGAAAGAGCATCGGAGTACTTTAAGGGACAGTTCACCAAAAATACAAAAAGCTATTTTCCACTTACTCCTAATGCAAGCTATCCCTCTAGTAGTTCTGGATAGTTTTGTGATTTGGCAAGGTTTCCGCCAGCTGCAGTCTTCCCTGTCTCCTGATACAAGGGTGCTAAATGGGTATCCACCCTGAAAGAGTATGAAAATGGGTTGGATAGATATAGTTTGCCAGTATACTTCATCAGGAAGTAGTTCCCAATGAAACTCAAATAAATAGACATCCAGCCTCATTGCATTGGGATCAGGGAAAACAGGGATAAGTGGAAACCTTGCCAAATCACACAGAAACTATCTAGATCAGGGGTGTCTAATCATGTGCCATGGAGGGCCAAGAGGCTGCAGGTTTTCATTCCAACCAATACCTCCACCAGGTGATTCACTGATTAGTTCCTCTTTTCTGATACAAGGTGAGGTGATCAGTGAAGTCACCTGGTGGAGGTCTTGGTTGGAATGAAAACTTGCAGCCTCTTGGCCCTCCATGGCACATGATTGGACACCCCTGATCTAGATGTGTAGCTTGTACTAAAGGCATTTGGAAATAAATGAATAAACAAACAAACAAACAAACTAATACTTTTGGGAAAAGGACATATTATAGCATGATTGGTGTTTACCAAGTTTAAACGTTCTAGCTGCGCCAGAGAAAGCCAACAACACTTAAAACCATTCTGCAGAACAACACAGTGTTTGGACTGTGATGCTTTCCATCATGTTGAGCGCTAAATGCAAGCATGTCTGCTTTGAGGAACTTAAAAGGTGACAGTTCACAGACAAGTGATCATTTAAAGAGCGCACTTGCATATGCAGTTCTGTCCTGGGTCTGATCTGAATGATAATCACTCTGGACTTTCCTTTATATAAGGCTTGCTTGAATTCCTATCATACAATGAGATGGACCCGGATCAGCATACATTAATTTGCCGGGTGTATGAAATGGATATTCCTGGCTGACTTGCTCACAGACAGGCTGTCAAGTGGGTGCTGTGTGTGTGCATTCTTGTCAGCGAACAGAAAGGTCAGACTCTTCCCGCTGACACGTCCATGGCAGTTGGTAGCAAGTGTGATCTCTTCACTGTGGCAGCATCACCCTCGTTGGTTTTCTTTGCCCCTATCTGTGACACCCAGGCTCACAGATCTGTTTATCTGCCTACCTATGGATGCAGGGATCTCCAGCTTTGATCTGTCCATCTGTTAACTGTTTTGCAGTAGCTTTCATTCATTCTGTCCATCCCTCTTTTACTTTATCCATCACTTTCCATTTCTCTTTCAACCTGTCAAGTGGTGCATTTACTTGTTTTTTTCCCCCTTCCTCCATGCTTTGTTTGCTCTTTTCTGTGTCTGTCTTTCTCTTCTTCCCCTCACTAGATTTATTTTATTTCTCTCTCTCTATCACTATCTCGTTTTCCAACTCAGTGTCTCACCTACATCTCGTCTTGCCACCGCTTTCTCTTTTCTCTCTCTGTACCTTCATGGGAGATATTGAATCTTTCAACCTCTGAGATGAAAGGAAGGCAAGAGAGATGCGAGCTGTGTATCTGATTGGAGTCACAGGGTGTTTGTTGATTGATTTCAGGCTGTGTGTGTGTGTGTGTATGTGAGGGTATGAGTGTGCCATCTCATCTGCCATCACCCTGTGTCCTGATATAACCCAACCATCTAAATCTTCCTTGCCAAATTTTATGCCATACACTCTAACATGAATAACCTCAAACAAAACTAACAAATAAAACTACTTGATTTCATCTGCATCTCTCTCTCTCTCTCTCTCTCTCTCTCTCTCTCTATCTATCTATCTATCTATCTATACCTATATATAGATAGATAGATATAGATATTCCATTTATTTCACTCAAAGCACAGTTCAGTATCTTTCCATGTATGAGCAGAACAGCTGCATTACAGGTCAGTGACAAATGGAGACGCAGAAAGAGAGGACAGAGAAAAGAGTGTATAAGCTGGATTTAAAAAAGAAAGAAATGTGTGATAATATGTGGTATTTACAGAGATTAAGTATTCAATGCCGCATGCATTTCAACTCAGAGCTCCTTAAAAGCAAGATGTGACTTGTAAATGACAAACAAACTGAATAGTCATCCAATCCAGAATTTCAAGTTTTGTGGTGCCATGTCAGAGCTCTTGGGTGCAGTTGACATTAGAGCACCAAATGGCATAAATCATCGGCCTTTGTTGTCCACATTGATAATTGAATCAGTATAAGATACTTCATTTACTACTTCAGCAAATACCACTGCATACAGAGTCTTAGGGTACCGCTGGAGGGAAATGTGGTTTCTTTTTCTTGTTGGCATCCATTTTTCCAGAGGTGATACCACAAACACAATGTTGTGGCAAGTGGGAAATTTCCAAGATGTAAATTACAAGCTTTGAGCTGAAATGAACACAGTATAACTTAGTGAAAAGAAAGCCAGACATAGAGATTGTGCATTGAGATGACTTTGGTATAAGGTGTTGCAGGAGTAGCCTAGCCCACCCGTCTCATCCCACCCCCACCACCACCCCATTCAGTGTGGACAGCTCTCAGTGGAACACCAGTCTGCCCTAATTAAACCTGTTAATGTTATATCAGTCCACTAACGGCTTCTTACAGACCACCCGGCTCCAAGCACAGATAAATAACCAACAGTAAGCAACGTAGAAAGAGAGGGGGAGGGAGAAAAGAGGGGAAGACAGTGACGGAGGAGGAGAAATTGACATTAAAAGAGAGACAATAGCAGAAATTAAGAGTGAGAGAAAAATGTACAGATCTCAGGTGGAGAGAAGAGACATGCCTAGGGAGACAGACAATATTGAGCAGGGAGAGAAATTAAGTGAGTGAGTAAGAGGAGATTGGGGACAGAGGGAAGAGTGGGGAGAAGATGATGATTGGGCCCATGAGGAGGGGGCAATGAATGAGGGATGATTTGCATGTGTGTGCGTGCATGTGTGTGTGTGTGTGTGTGTGTGTGTGTGTGTGAGAGAGAGAGAGAGAGAGAGAAAGAAATAATGAATGTGAGGTAGAGAGCACAATTATATGCTAATTTTATCGCCCTGCTGTGAGGGATGACAGCCACACTTCTTTTTTCCTATCGTTTAACAATCTCTGCTCATCCCTGTTTTTCGCTCAGCCCATCAAGCTCATTCACTCCCTCAGTTTTTGCCCTCCAGAACTCTTACCTCTGTCTGTCTGTCTGATTGTCTATCTATATAGCTAGTATTACAACCCCTTCTTCCATTCTGGTCTCTCTATCTCTCAGTTTTCTATAGATCTGGAAATGAGCTCAACTCATCCATCCATCATTCACCTGTCATATACGTCATCGGGAACAAAGGCCCTTGTTAATGAACTACCCAAGCAGTCACAGGCAGCCACACTCAGTCATACACCGTCATACACAGGCACACGACCTTCACTATTATCATGACAGCTTCTACAGAGCAGAATTTATTCATCTACTGCACATCAGAAACATAGCATGATAAATCTGTTCACTGTGACTCTCTGACATCTGTCTGCCCTCATTCTTGGTGCTGAGGGGGCCACAAAGTTATGGGTCTTAGCTGCAGAAACAATGATGTTTATCCATCCATGTATTATATACATATATCTGTTCATTCATTCATGCAGACCAGAAAGATGCCATGTATCTGCTGTCTATGTATCACTGATAACATAGCATATAGTGAAGCATCTCACCAAGTGTTTCTTTCACCTGTCTCCTTTGGGGCTTAGGAAGACCTTTACTTTTACTAAGATGTGACCAGTAAAGTCATCAGTCTTATGAGTGGGATTTTGAGGTTTCAATGGCAAATACACACACACACACACACACACACACACACACACTCATATCCCGGTCTGCCCAGCTCTCTGTCACGGTCAATTAGGTCTCTCATTTCCCAAGTCGCCTGCCTCAGTTGCGAAAGAGCAATGTTATTTTTCTCTCTCACACACCATCTCTCCCTCCCTCTTTCTCTCCTTGCCTCACCATCTCACTCGGTGTCTCATTTGATTTACCTCAATTATCTTCTCCTCAATAAGCGCTTTTACATTTTTAGCAGCTTTCTCACAAGTGACATCACCATTTATCCCCCCAAAAAACCTATTACACCGCTATTTAACATTTCAATTATCACGGTTTATGAACCACCGTGGGGCTGTAATGCATTTTATGTACAATTTTATAAGACACTTTGATTTTTTTTTCCCTCTGTCTCATATTCGATACTTTTGAACTTTCAGCCCCACACTTAAACAAAAGAAGTCTTCCACAAGTTGCACAAAAGCCTCTCCTCCAAGGTCATTTCTCAAAATAATGACGAAGACGTTTTTTCGCAGGGATTGCCGCGAGGTGATTTTTATTTCCCATTACAGCAGAGATACAGCCGTGTTCTAATTAGCCTTTGTCTGGCTGTCTTGTGTTATTCATCCCAGGCATTTTACCCTGATCTCTGTTAGAACTTGGTTTGAATAGGAGTATTATTTTAATAAAGGCTCGGGCTGCTTAAAGCCAGTGGCAGACAGAAATAAAACAGGGAGAAAAAGATATGCAGTGAAAATTAAAGCATGTACATAACAGCCTCTGGCCACACATCCATCCGTGTCAGGGCTAACCTTTACTTACTGAACCCAGTGGCAGAGCTGGCTGGGTTTTGATTGAATATGCTCTTTGTTTTATTTCAAGAAAGACAGACATGAAAAGAGTTTCAAAAGTTCAGGATGTTACTTGTCTAAGGAGCTCCATTTGATTGGCATACATGGCTGCATACATTTAAAAGCAAATTGAAGCAAAAGGAACAATAGGAATATAATAGACTAGTCTGTATTCCTATTTTGCTTAAAGTTAGTGTGTTGTTTCTTTGTGTGCGTGCACGTGCACAGGCCTGTGCAGCTGCGCGCTGGCACAATGATAAACGGCCTCCATGACGTTTAGCTCATATGTCACATTCAGCGTGCGCTCATTCCAATTAAGCCAGTAATTGGACTTTGAGCTGCCGATGGATGACTTAAAGCATTACCTCATCCCTCTGGTCACGTGTGCACGTTTGTGTGTACGTGTTCATGTGTGGGTGTTTGTCTATCGATGACTCATACAGGCGGTGACATCTGGAGCCCCAAATTCATATTTTTACCTTACCTGCATTCCCCTCAATTTATAATACTCACTCCTTCCAGGCTGTCATAGTATTTCAGTGTTTATTGTGAATAGGGATTTTATTAGAAGTAATAGTATTTTTTTTTTTTTTTTTTGTTTACAAAAAATGATTTTATTTTATTGCAATAGTTTCACTGGAAGGGAACATAGACACTGTTTTGTAGGTGCATGGTATAAAAAAGTGAAGATAGAGGCTCCAGTAACATTAGTGTAGAAATAACTCTTTTTTTTTCTTTTTCTTTTTTTTCTTTTTTGACCAATAAATAGTTCAGTCATTTCTACTCTACTGTAGCTGGAATCCTTATCCTTAGTTTCATTACTTTCAACAATCACATTGCAGTTTGTGATTTTTTTTTCTTCGTGTCCTGGTAGATTTAAAAAGAAAAGAAATGCCAGAGAAAAACTTGAATTGAAATTGCAATATTTAGAAGGAAATGTTTACAATCGTAAATGGAGTGAATGAATAATGCACTAGGCTAACAAAGCCTGGAAGAGCTTTGAATAAAACGTCATTGCTGCCCTATTCTTCAGTAGGTGAGACAGCAAGGTCAAGACCACTGCTGGCTATTGTCTCTATTTGGTCTTACCATAGAGAGGGGGGCAGTAGATAATAGAATAAGAAACGAGATGTTTCCCATGAGAGGGACACGAGAGAGAAAAATGGACCCCATTGATAGTGTTGAAAGTAGAGAGAAAGAGGGATGGATTTATATTCTGTGGAGGCTTGAATGGTGTAAAAGAGACATCAGTGTCTGTCTCTCAGGTCTCAACTTGCTCACACAAACCTCATGAGAACAGTCTTACAGTAAAGCAGTTCAGTGGACAGCCTCAGTGCATGACTGACAGATACACACTCTCTCTCTCTCTCTCACATACACACACCATTTGCTGGGGATGTGACGGCTGCAGCCACTGGTCTCCAGAGACGATACCTTTGTATCTGTGTCTGTCTGTGTGTGCAGCCATGCGGGTCCATATCAGGGTGGCTTAGTGGCAGAGGTTGTCATGGTCTTCAGGGTACACCACTGTGGCCTGCCATTGTGAGACACTAACAGCCACATACGCACATGATGTAGACCCCAAGGTCCCATTAGTGCATGACCTCCATTCCGTTTTTAGCTCCATGTTGTAGTGACCTGGTCAGCTCCTGTCCATCAAATAGTGCGACGCACACTCACACCCAAGCCTGGTCAATCTTGTCTCTGCAGCTTGGGGACAGGGCAACACTCCCTGGCGCAGGTTTACGAAATCCTCAGCAATCCGATGTTATGGATCTCCGCGATTCTCTTAAGGCTTGGTTGACCAACCAGTGTCTACTCTCTTCACTCATCTGTATTTATGTGTGTGTGTTTCCTTTCAGCCCCGGGCGGTCGCCCATCTCCTTTGACCATGAGATTGTGATGATGAACCATGTGTACAAGGAGAGGTTCCCCAAGGTATGTACACATACACACACACACACACACACACACACACACACACACACATACACATACACACCCACACGTCTTGTACAGGACACAATGGGTATGGGATAGGTGAAGAATACAGACAAAGGCATCACAAAATAGACAAATGTAACAGTAAAATCTAGTCAGTCACTGGCTTCTGTGTGGACAGATGCACACATACAGTACGTGTGCCTCACATAACTAACATGTAAAAATATACACTTGTTTGTTTCTCATTAGGGATATGAAGATTTGGCTGAACATTTTCAATTAAATTTGATCCCCAATTCAGTTGTTGGCGATTCTTGTTTTTGTTTTTTGTTTTTCCTTTCTTTTTCAACAATTCAGTTCATTTCAATTTAAGTTTGTAAACCACCATTCAAGACAATTAGAATCAGTACCTGTAGCCAAAATTTTATAGCCATCAAATAAACGCATGCAAATAATGTAAGACTATTCGCTCTCCCCTGAAATGTCAAAAAATTCAGACACCAGATTTACTTAAACAGTATTTATTCTAACAAAACACACACACACACACACACACACACACACACACACACACACACACACACACACACACAAAAAGAGTATTCTGTTGGATTAACATGTCAGTATTTTAGCAGTCAGTTATTTATCTGTAAATTATGAATGACTTGGTTGAAAGCATTTCATACTGATACAAGCCATAATTCATTCTATTTATTTCTTTAAGCAGATCGATGTACTTGAATCGGAAGAGTTTATAATCCATGCATTGATGCAATGAAGTAATCATTAAACCTCTATTTTTCATAGATTATTTATGGTTGCATGCAAACCTATAAAATGGTACACTGCACACAAGGGGTCATATACTGTATCATTTTATTTTAATAATGAATTATCCAATACAAGGTGCCTCACCTGATGTAAATGGTGTTTGGTCACACATGTGCCCTCTCCGTGCCTGTAGTTTTTGCGCATACCAATTTTGTGTGTGTTTGTGTGACTCATCCCTCCCCCTCCTCTCTCCAACCCCTCCCTAAAGGCAACTGCTCAAATGGAGGAGCGGCTGGCTGACCTGCTGTCCTCCTCGGCCCCGGACAAGGTTTGCCCGCTGGCCGACGGGGTCCTGAGCTTCATCCACCATCAGCTGATAGAGCTGTCCAGAGACTGCCTGGAGAAAAGCCGAGACGGCCTCATCAGCTCCCGCTACTTCTATGAGCTCCAGGAGAACCTGGAGAAGCTGCTGCAAGATGTAAGTCGGCCCTGCTGCCAGTTATTTGGTGTGTTGTCAGTACCCTGCCAACAACAGCTCATATCTCCAAAACAGTCAGGAATTCCAGTTAAATTGAGATGAGCATTTTCGCAGCTGCAAGATCTAAGTTTGATTGCAACTTGGGTCCGATCCTAATTGTTTACATTTAAAAAAAAAAAATGGCACAGTGCACTTTAATCAGCCAAACTAGGGTAAGTTGATAAAGAGAGAGAAAACTTTTTGCATTGTCTATAAAATTATTTTGCCCTTTTAGCTTGAATATGGAAAATGAGAAGCTCTAGTAAAGCCAAGAAAGTTGCTACAAACAAAGACACGTGTGAAACTACAGATTTAAATGATTTTCAAAGATTGGGTTGCAACTGCCAAGGAGTCGAAGTTGGTCGAGGAAATATATCACAGAGAAATGTTTGATTTATTTGAGTTCCAGTGTTTAGAAGGACAGACAAACTATATAGATAGATAAATCGATAGATCAATAGATAGAGAGAGATGGATAGACAGTCAGGTCAGTTAATCATTTAGTCAATCAATCAAGCATCTAGACCTTAAACTGTTACGAGCACAATATTTTTCACCTTTCCCGTGGAGGGTGTCACTCTCCTCTGGATTGAGTAAGACATCATGAGTGTGAATACGTAACCCCACCCCCCCCAAAACGCACCCACAAAGTCACGCTCGGTTTGCCGTGGGACAACTCACTGAGTGACGCGCTCCCTCGTTCACTCATCATGGTTCCAGCTGTCGGCGCCGTGTGATGTCAGAGGATGAGGAGGCTACTTTCACCTGGTCAGAAACACACAAACTCCCCACTCTCATCCGTCTATACGGGGGGACGCATTCCCTCACACCTGCCATCTGTTTGTACTGACGAGCTGCCTGCTGCTGATATGTTAATCACAGGACAGGACGCCTGTATTAGGACAGTTGGAGTGTGAGTGTGAGCGTGTGTGTGTGTATGTGTGTGTATGTGATAGTGGTGACATCTCTATTAGCTGTTTCCCAGTGCCTTGGGGCCTTGAAACCTGGGTGACATTATGACTCCCAGTGGCCTCATATCGACCTTCTATTCTATTGGGACACACAAATTCAAACTATCTCTCACTCTCGCTCAGACACATACATGCCGCAGCCACTACCATATAAACACACACATGCACATACACATACACACACACACACACACCCTGATTTTAATTTCACACTCCAGCAGTCACCAGGGCTGACAGATGACTCTCCCAGATGAAAGAGAGGGGTGGAGGGAGGTAGAAAAGGAGGGATGGAGGAGTGTAGTCGGAGGGTATGGAAATGGGCGGGGAGTCAAGGGTATTCCGCTGTCTGTGATTGGCTGTTGGATCCATCCCGTGGCGGCGGTGGTAGTGGTGTTGGGGTAGGGGGGGGCGTTGGATTGTGCATGGATGAAGCCTGTTAGAATGCCGTTGGAGGGTGTGAGATTTAGTCGGGACTCAACTGTACTTGAACACGCACACACACACACATCTGGAGAAGCCAAATCCATACCACAGAGGGAGGCTATAACGCGGATGATGACATCACCTACTGGACTGTATTTGGGAGTGGGAGGGTGTTTTTGGTGAGCAGCCAAGTGCAGCAGGTGGAACGAGCCTAGAGAGGAGAGGATGAGGCCGTGAGCAGGTGGACAGAGGTGTGAAAACAGCCCCTGCGTTGTTTTACGGGAATCGTTTTTTTTTTTTTTTTGTGCGCGTGTGGAGCAATGTCCCGCGTCTCGTGGCAGAGGAGGTTGGAGGAGGAGGAGGAGGTGCTGGAGGAGGTGATGAGAAGAAGCGAGTGGAAGGTGTTCACTCACAGCTGGGAGGAGGAGCAGGAGGAGGAGGCAAACACAGACTTTACAGTTGAGTCAATTTCAGTTCGATTCAATTGAGTTTTATTGGCACATTTACACATCCCGAGACAATGACGAAGACGGCGACTCGGTTGTAGTGGTGCTGGTTTGTTTGTGGCTTGGAGTTAGATCTGAGGACAGATAGAGACACGTTTACTTCTGTTGCTGTTTCAGTAACAGTTTCCTTAAATTAGCACACCCCAAGTTTGAAATCACTTTCAGCCGCTAAACCGTATTGCTTCTGTTAGTCACAATGAGAGAATATGAACCTGTTCACCAAATTGCAGCATTTGTTTTCTTATACTGGAGCTTCTTTAACAATCCATTTTAGTGAATTGTGCTGTCACATCACACTTGGGCAAAAAAAAAGCTGTGACACATGTTTTTAAATCATTTATATATTTTTATTTGTTTGATTTAATTTTTGAATTAAAAAAAAAAAACAGATCTGCTTGTTTTATTCTGTTTAGGAAGGCCTAACACACTTTTACAGCTGCTATTGTCCGGACAGAAGAATCAAGCCTACTCCAAGGTCTATGACACGCTCATTATTTATTAATTATTTAATTAATGCAGCAGCTGCGGTGGATGTATTTATTTATTTTTTCGCTTGTTAATAATTTCAAATTTTTATTGAAACACGAGGTCATATGCACTGCTGGTTCTGGAACAATTTATTATAAGGTAACTCAGGAGTGACATGGTATAGTAATACCACTAGATGGTCTAAAACTTTAAAACGTTTTTTTTTTTTTTTTTGAGCTAAATGATGATGAATGTTGAGCACTGACTAGAGTTGTATTTCTCACCCTGCAGTGTTAGTTTTTATACCAGTTCATCATGAAACTTTGTGAACAATTTAGCCCTCCGAAAATTCAGTAGCACAATTGAATGACATTTCAGTGCACACGCGATGCTCGGTCTGTTAAGATCCTCTTTCAGTCACCACACTGGTTCTTGATCTTCTAAGCTCTCGACATCTCTCAATCCTTTCCCTTTGTCCTCCTTTCTAGCCAGACCATTCATTTTCTTTATTCAGCCATCCATCCCTTGCTCACCTCATGCCGTGACCCCATTACAGAGCTCACAGGAGGCCAGCTCACCTCTCTGTTTCTTTCTGTCTTCCTCTGCTCCTTTCCTCGCTTTCACCTCTCCTTCACCTCTCCCCCTCTCCTCTCGTCCCCTCTGCTGCTCATCCTTTGCTCCGCTCTCTCATCTGTCCCTGTCGGGGGGCCTTAGTGACCTGCCTGGCTGTCACCATGGCAACCTACGTCCAGGCCATCTCCTGACAGAACCCCTGGGAGACCCCGTTAGACCCCTGTAGGTCACCTGGGGGTAGAGAGGAAGACAGTGTGTCAGCCATAGTGCTAACTCAGCTCTGGTTATTTGTCACAGAGTCAGCTCATCATTCACTCCGACAACTCTTTTGTACTGGAGGTTTTATAGACATACAGTATTTATCAGAGCACAAACTCACATGCACATATTAGATTTTATTGTGGCTTTCAGCGTGACTTGGGGGGAAATGTCACCCTCAGGGTTGGAGGTGATGTTGAGGACTCTCTAAAACAATGCCTGGACATTTAGGGGACTAACACAAGGGCATTGTAACCAGTTACAAACCCAAAGGAATGATAGCTGGGATTAATTCAGATGGGCTGAGCAGGAAACACATATATTTACTTTTGTATACAGTGATTTTTTTTTTTCCAAATATTTAATTGGGCCACCTGAGTGTTTAACAGAGAATATCCATACAAGCTGTTAACACAGACTTCATATATGCCCACTAGAGAATCTCATCCATATTACACATCCAGTGTGGCTATAGTGTCAGTTCCATATACACCCACCCACACACGCACCCACACACACACACACACACACACACACTGTCTGACTGGTAATTAGCTGCTGTGCAGTGTGAGGCAATCCGTCAGCGTGTCCATTACTCACCGATCACTGGCCTATAGAGTGACCACACACACACACACACTAAGTCTCCTTCACACACACACACATGCATACACACCCTAATACATATATTTAACACACACATACATGCACACCATCTCCCAACCCCAGCTTTCATTACAGTTATAAATTATTCAGGGGGTGGTAGGAGCCCCCGGGGCCCTGCCGCATGCCGAGCTGTCTGTCTGTCAGCCAGCCTGCCATGTCTCTATTAGCCAAACAGCACACACATTGGCCAAGGCATTGTGTATTAACTGCCTCCGCCTCTCTATTAGCCTGATTTGACACATACAGACACAGAGAGACATGCAGGCATACATACATACACCATTCATAAGCACAAGAGAGCGCACCACACACTGAAGGATATTTACCCCCTGAGAATCATACATGTTTTACAGTCAGTGTTTTGCAATTGTTACCCCCCTACACCCCCCACTACGTCTCTGCATGCGCACACACACACGCACACAAGCACATACACACACATGCACATTCACACATTTCCTCCTACCCCATTTCTTTCCGGGGATCAGTGTGCTCCACATGCCTTCCCAGCCAGATACTCGAGATTGCTGGGTAAATTACACTGTCTCCAAACTGACAAGACATTTCACGGTGGATGTTAGGGAGTAAGGCTGAGGTCATTCTGATTTAGATTGCCTCAGGTCTCTGGTTAGTGTGTGTGCAGAGAGGAAAAGTGAGGAGAATGTGCCTTGTGTCTTGACACTGCCATTCATTCGCCCTTAAACTGCACATTGTCTCCCTGGTTTGTGAAGGGCAAACAAAATACATGGAAAAGTCACAACTGCAAGGTCATATAGTTTTGTAATAGTGAAATATTAAACAGGGCAATTAAAAAAATATTAAAAAGGTATTAATTAGCTGAGACAAATCTTCTCCATGGCAGCATGCATTTAAAATAGATGCATTCATTCATAATTCCTAATTTTGGTATATTTCTCATTTTGACTGAAAGACTTACATGTCAAAAGAAAGTATCAACTATTAGGAAAACCCAGTTTGATACTGATATCGTATTCTCATGTGAATACATTGTGTATACACTACAGTTGAAAATATAACACATTTTGGATGGGTTTCATGAGTCTTTGTGACATCAGAAATCCTGAGAAGATAGAGGACAATATAAACTTTAATTTTAGGTGTAATAAAAATGAAAAAAATCAATATGTCTAAACCTCCCCTGTGCTGGTTCTTTTGTTCCTGCTGTGTGTCCTGTGTCCAGGCTCATGAGCGCTCAGAGAGTGTGGAGCTCACCTTCGTCACACAACTTGTCAAGAAACTAATGATTATCATCGCCCGGCCTGCGCGCCTGCTGGAGTGTCTGGTAAGAGAAATGAAAATTAAATAAAATATTGAACAAGGTCATTTTTATTTCTTTTTCTTTTTTTTTTTTTTTTTTTATATTATTTGATTTAAATAATTTTTTTTATTTAAAATTTCAATTACTTTTCATTAAATGTTGGCTCCTGGTAGCTTAATCCCAGGACTCATCATGAATTGTTGTACAACGTACTTGAGTAGATTTTAATGATACTGGTGTAATATCACTGTAAATTGTGGACCATTTAAAAGACCGCAGTAAAATGTCTTTGTATTACTCAATATTATGAGGAATTGCTTTTTATATTGTACAGCTGAACTCCATGCATGGTTAATAAACAATTTAGGGCTTTCCAGTCCTTAGTATGAAATGATTCAAGCACAGCGATTCATTTATGGACTTCCTCTGAGAATTTCATATCAGCCTAATGTGTGTAAATGTCCAGATATGCATACACACACAACTCGCAGCATGCTTTGCATATGAACTGCAGGGGCTTGCTCCCTTGCCCACCCCTCCTTCCTTTCTTTCTCCCTCTTCCCCAGTCAATCCATTCCTCTACTCCCAGCCTCTCCGTCAGCCCCAGCATGCTCCTGTTCTGTACCCAGACAGAGTTGAGTTAATTTGGGTATAAATGATGCACATCCAAGGCTAGACAGGTGAAACCCCTCCTGTGAGCCCAGGAGGAGGGATGTCGGAGAAGGAGAGAGTGAGGAGGGGAAAATAAAAGAGACGGAGAGGTGTGAAATGGAAAAACAGAAGGACAGTGAGAAGGGTAGTGGAGGGCGAGGAGTGAACGTGCAGTGGAGAGTTGTGGGAAGCAGAGAGGGAGGGATGGGGGAGAGGGGGGCAGAAAGCCTGCCCCAATGCTCACATCTGTAGTTTTGACTAATCACATGCAGCTGATGCTGTGACACCATGCTGGATGGCTTTTTACAAATGGAAGCACACCAATTGGATAGGGGGCAGGCAGTGGGTGCATGTGTTTTGGAGTGTTTGTGTGTGCATGCGTGTGTTGTAGCGGAGGGAATGTAGCAGCAATAGGCCCTCTGTCTTTGTCAAAGGACACGAGAATAAAATGGTGTCCTCTAACCCCCACCTGCACTCTCTCTCTCTCTCCATACTGCTGTCTATTTGTTAACTCTGTTGTTGTTGTTGTACAGTGAAAGGTTATAGACTCCAGTTAGGATGATGTTTTGTTTTGTGATACAGCAGCTTTACTATATCACAGCCAACAAAATGGCTGTCTTGTTGACCAGCAAGCCACCTAATTTTATACTGAGACAGATGCTAGAAAATAGACTTTACTATATCACAGCCAACAAAATGGCTGTCTTGTTGACCAGCAAGCCACCTAATTTTATACTGAGACAGATGCTAGAAAATAGACTTTAATTAAGCTAGGCTGCCTTTCTTAGCGCCAGAACTGTTTGAGTATGAGAAACTGGAGTCATCATCCTTACTGATGGTGGTTTGTTGACCCAGACATTTTCTGCACCTTTTATTTTTACACTTTTTTCAAAGCAGCACTATGGAATAAATGGATTTTGTCATTTTGACATTAGTTGGCCTAGGGCTGGGCAACTCTTTATTATATCGATATTGCAATATGGGACAAGTACAGCAAAGGGGTGCAATTTTCTGAACGTGTGATATTTGTGAAAGCACCAATAGTCATCCCTATTTTCTCTCTGTCTCTCTCTCTTCTCTCTGTCTTACTTCCCTTCTATCTGTAGGAGTTTGATCCTGAGGAATTTTACCACTTGTTGGAAGCAGCAGAGGGCCATGCCAAGGAAGGCCAGGGCATCAAGTCTGACATCCCCAGATACATCATCAGCCAGCTGGGCCTCACTAGGGACCCTCTGGAGGGTAAGTCTTTATTTTTTGATTGTGTGTGAGGGGTATGTACATGCTAGTGTGTTGTGAAATGATAGTGCAGAATGTGAATGTATGACATAACATCACCCAGAGTTTGAAATAACTGCACTGTATTAGATATATCTGGCCTAGTCAACGATCGCTTTAACAAACTTGGGTCTACCATTTGGGTGACATCACTTAACAATTAATAACTGCAGTAAAAAGAAGATTTCTGCATAGCAGGAAGATAAAACACATCTTCACATGAGACCTGTGCCTTAGAATATTAAATCTGAGTTACTGGTTAATGTCTTCTTTTATAATATCATATGCTTTTATTTTCTCATTTGTATTACAACTAGAACCATACACAGCTGACATTATACCTGAAACCCCCTACCCACCTACTGATGAGTTTATTTTCCCCTCCTGTCCCAGCTTGGTTTGGTTTGGTGACTGTTCTCCTGTCTCTCTATAGAAATGGCCCAGCTGAGCAGTTATGACAGCGGCAACCCAGACACACCAGAGACCGATGACTCAGTCGATGTGAGTATAATGTAATGTAATGTTCACATAAAACCCCTTATCTCCAAGAAGAGCTGGGAACAATGATTGACTTTCCCGTTGAAAGTCACGTATTTCTAACACTTTACATCATTAATGGCTGTAGGGCTCTACGTCTGAAGCTGCCCGTGCACCTTAGAGCGCAGATCTCGAGTATCTTTCAAACCCAGTAATGAGGTTATCAGATCACAGGACTGGATTGTTTACTGTGAATAAATTTTGAGCACAACAAGACTGGTTACTGGTTCTGTGAGCCTTGAATAGTGAAGAGACTACAAAGCACAATTTGAAATGTATGTTTTCTTACCACCTGGGTAATTTCTAAAGCGATAATTTCACACATCCTCTGTGATGGTGGTGTGTGTGTTCCAGAGTCGAGTAACAACAGTCCCAGCGCCACCGCCACAAACTAAAACCAAAACACCTCGAGAAGAAGACTTTGAGAACATCAAGCTCATCAGTAATGGAGCCTACGGGTAAGAAAATATGCCCCTTTTTATAATTTTCTATATAACTGATAGCTTCATCACAAAATAAGATGTCCACAAACTGGAAAAAGTGATGCCTACTTACGTACAATTTTATTTATTTATTTGTTGGTTTACTTATTTATTTATTTTAAATGTATTTGGTTTATTTCTCAGATTGATGATTGATAGTACAAATGAACTGAGTTTCTAGCACTTTTTAAGCTACAGTGTATTACTTAAGTGCATTGGTTAACATCTTGGTTCTTCAGTATTAATCTTCGTTTTCTTGTCTCTATCTCTGTCCCATTTCATCTCTCGTCTCTCGTAGCGCTGTGTTCCTCGTGCGTCACAAGGAGACCCGGCAGCGATTTGCCATGAAGAAGATTAACAAGCAGAACCTGATCCTGAGGAACCAGATCCAGCAGGCCTTTGTGGAGCGGGACATCCTGACTTTTGCTGAGAACCCCTTCGTTGTCTCCATGTTCTGTTCTTTTGAGACCAGGAGACACCTCTGCATGGTCATGGAGTATGTGGAGGGTAAGGGAGGAGCTTGTCTTGTATCATCCATTAAAAGTTTGTGTTTTGTGTGTTTGTTGATGTTTTGCTTTGTTATTTCATTATCTGTTCAGCTAATGCATTTTGATTGCTTTATCTCATATCATCTGTATGTGATACTATTCAAACTGCCTTCCATAGGTGGTGACTGTGCCACACTGCTGAAGAACATAGGAGCTTTGCCAGTTGATATGGCACGCATGTACTTTGCTGAGACTGTCCTGGCATTGGAGTACCTACATAACTACGGCATCGTACACAGAGATCTCAAACCTGACAAGTAAGACACGCTCATACTCATGTATATTCATTCAAATACATACACATTGCATGTTATTGTTATTTGTTCATATTGTTGCATTTCTCTCCTGCAGTCTTCTGATCACCTCTATGGGCCACATTAAGCTGACAGACTTTGGCCTCTCTAAGATCGGTTTGATGAGTCTAACCACAAACCTGTATGAAGGACACATAGAGAAAGACACCAGAGAGTTCCTGGATAAACAGGTAAGCTGACAGCAGGCTGACATCTCTGTCTACTGGCAAACATACTTGGTTGTTTTATGGACATTAATGGTTGATTGATTTCAGTATTCACCAGCCAGTAACGCATTGATCAGTTTTAGTTGCCAGATATATTTTCAATTCAAAGATTACCTCTAAAGAAAGGTTTTTGTTTACTTACTTGCTATTTATCACCATGACACCCAGTCCATATAAAAACTGGTTCATTGTTCATTGGGTTTGGAGTAAGTATCCTTAAAGCGTCTTTAAAAACAAATATATCTTTTTTGCTTCCCATAAATCAGTTTCATCTTTGCTAACTGGCTGCTCTTAGTAACAAGAACTATAATATTTTGTCACAGACATAAATCTCATTAAGTAACCACAGTGGGAAGCACTGCATCTTTTTTATGACTGGTGTTGTGGTCATTTTATGTGTTTCTTGTCATTGTTGAGCAATGACCAGCAAGCCAACTAAGACTCTCACATGCACGAAACCACCTCATTAGGATGTTTTGGAATATTGCCTTGTTGGGGAGAGTTTAACACATAAGAATTTAGCGATAACCTCTAAGAAAGATACTTACACACAGTTACACTTGTATGGCTGTCAGCATGTGTCCTCTGTTCAGCTCTTTTCATGTCCTGAGCTGTTCTTCTGTTTATTTTTGCATCTTCAGGTGTGTGGCACTCCAGAGTACATTGCCCCGGAGGTGATTCTTCGTCAGGGCTATGGGAAGCCAGTGGATTGGTGGGCTATGGGAGTCATCCTCTATGAGTTTCTGGTGGGCTGTGCTCCCTTCTTTGGGGATACACCAGAGGAGCTGTTTGGACAGGTCATTAGTGGTGAGTACCAAATATGATATATAATATAAGACATCTGGACCAGGGCTCGCAAACTGTTGGTCAGGTTTCATAATGATCCACTGCTCTGGAGGTGTTCCTACTTGACAAATTGTGGGAAGATCACATCCAGCTTCCAAAATATTCTGGAGAAACAGGCGACCACACAACATACAAATATAGCATGTTCCACCACATTCAAAGTTAGTGTGCTGTATTGGGAATAAAATAATGCACATTAATATAACATTTTTCCAAAATAAACAAAAGCCTGTGTAACACGTCTGGGTCAAAAGTACATCTATTTTTAAAATATGGATCCCTGGATAAAAAGTTTTAAAATGAGTATCCTGCACTTCCCGTCCTCCAGTATAGACATTGTTACCTCTGAATCATATTGTGAAATTTTTATGCTTAAGCCTGAGGGCATCCAGGCTGAGTGAACACACAAGACATGATATTATCACAAGAAATGAAATTGGAGAGATAGAGACATTACTCCATGGCAAAGATGCAGAAGCATGACTTACAAGGGATGAAATCGATTTTGATTTCCCCTCTCCTTTCCCCTTTTCGTATGATTTCCCTTTGATGAAAGGGCAAATCAATGATCATAAACTCGTATTGATTCCAGTATGTCTTTTTTATGACTGTGTGAGCTTCTCTTTCCATATGCAGTTTGGTGATAAGATTCAAGGGGCCTCCTAGTGCCTTGCATGTGCCCTATATTGTAAGCTGTCTGGATGTTTCTCAGAAGACATAATCCTTCAGGGGTTTATTTTCATTTTTTTTTTTTTTTCTCATGAATAAACAAGGAAAATTGCAAATGCCCTTAGTGTTTTTTCAGAAAAACCCAAGCAGTCCTAGTAATCTGTGTGTGCGTGTGTGTGTGTGTGTGCGTGCGTGTGCGTGTGTGTCTGTGTGTGTGTTTAGATGAGATCATCTGGCCGGAAGAGGATGAGGCTCTTCCTCAGGAAGCTCAGGACCTCATCTCCAAACTGCTGAGACAGAACCCACTGGAAAGATTGGGCACAGGTAACATACATATACACACTTACGTATGTGTGCACTTAAACACCGATCCATATACAGATAACAGAAGCACACATTCATACACATACAATAAGCACATTTACTCTCAACAGTACGTACAGTCTTTCACAAAAGCAAATAAACACACACACAAACGCGTATCGATTGACTGACACACAAATGATCCTGAAAAGCTCAACAGGTCGAGCATGTGACTACACATGGCACTTTGCCAGGGTTCAAGGTTGAATTCCCACTGAGGCAGCCTGTGCTAAAATGTGTGCCGTCATCATACTAGAGTGCACTCAAGATTAAAGCGTCCACATAATGACTTACATTAGGTTAGGTTAATAACTACGCCCCAGTTTTAGTTGCACTCAGACAATGTACCTTTTTAACCACTGCTGTCTTTCCCCATCTGTCTTCTCTCTCCTCATTCCCATTCTCCCGTCTCTCTTTTCCACCCTACCTGTATTCCTATTCTTTCCCTCCCTCTCCTGCTCTGTGCTCTCTCCCCAGGGAGTGCATTTGAGGTGAAGCAGCACGGTTTCTTCACAGAGCTGGACTGGAACAGCCTGTTGAGGCAGAAGGCAGAGTTCATCCCGCAGCTGGAGTCTGAGGATGACACCAGCTACTTTGACAGTATGTATCGTACTTGTTTGAATGCTTTTCTGTCTTTCTTTTTCTCTCTTCCTTCCATCAAATGTTTGTGGACACTTGGCTGCTTCTGGGTTAGTGAATTGATACGCTCATTTTGCCGTCATCATATGAATGAACATTGTGATTGTCTGTCTTTTCAGCTCGTTCTGACCGGTACCACCATGTGGATTCAGAGGAAGAAGATGACACCAACGATGATGAACATGTAGAAATACGACAGTTCTCCTCCTGCTCACCTCGTTTCAGCAAGGTACACACCGACACACACACACACACACACACACAAGTAAAGTAATAACTGTAGCTGCAGTTTGGATGAAAAACAGTGTGATAATAACTTCACTTATCTAAATTCTAGGTCTTAAAAATATTTTAAACACAGTAATTTGAGGTCTTTATTATTCACTGTTTACTCTTAAGTTTAATTTTGATGCAGCTACATAATTGCAGTGATATTGACAGAATCTTTATATGTGGTGATCAAGTATAATTGCACATTTTCATTAGAAGATATAAATTTGGTGAACAGTAGTGTGCATTTTATTTTCTTACATAGTAATTTAGGGCATTGCTGGTCCTTGCACATGAATTGTGAGCATAGATTAATGCAGGATGAGGTTAATCAACAAGCCAGTCATGCTTTGATTTTATCATGTTAAGCTTTAATAACCATAATTCGACATCATGTTTGTAGACAATTAATATCCTAGAGTGTTTTTTTTTTTTTTTTTTTCTTTTACTCGCCATTTATAGTTTCAGTTTTGAGTAGTTATGTTTGTTTCTGTAGTGTGGCATTTGGTTGTACATTTTATTCCAGTTAGAATTTAGATGTCTTAACACACATGGAACTGGGTAATCTGACCTTGAAGATCTGATAGCATTAATGATTTATCCACAGACATACAGATTTGAGAATTTCAATGAATTCTAATGACTGACATCTAATCAAAAAAAAAAAAAAAAAAAAAAAAAAGATTAAAAGTGACATAAAGGTGAAGTTGTTGCATTACATATGACATTGGCTGTATGCAGGTATACAGCAGTATGGAGCGTCTGTCGCTCCATGAGGAGAAAAGGACTCCTCCTCCCACTAAGCGCAGCCTCAGTGAGGAGGGCAGCGATCGCATCGACAGCCTCAGTGGGCTCAAGTCCAGAGACCGCTCCTGGCTGGTGGGATCTCCAGAGATGTGAGTTTTTTTCCTCTATGAAATAAGAAACATTTTTCCATTCATGATTTATTGGCTGATTTTTTTTTTTTTGCTTATAGAGAACAAAAGGCGGCGTAAATTGCTGTGCATATTTTCTCTGCTATCAAGGCTGTATAATTCTAAGATACTCAAAATAAAGTATTTGCAGTACAAAATTGCCTAACAAGACATAGATTGTGATATCAGTGTGTGTGTGTCTGTTTCTGGCTTTGCACATGTCTAATCGGTCCCTGCCTACCCCTTCCCAGCCTGCGCAAGCGTCTGTCAGTTTCAGAGTCGTCGCACACAGAGAGTGACTCCAGCCCCCCGCTGACAGTGCGTAGACGCTGCTGCTCCGCCATCATTGAGATGCCTCGCTTTGCCATCTCCTCCGAGGAAGAAGGGTCGGGCGGCACAGGGCAAGGTAAAACCAGTGAAAGAATCCACTTATAACTTGCGTCGAGTAGATTTTTGTATTTCATTTGGAAGTTGTCCTTGACAAAAGCCCCAAATTGTTGGAAGAGGCTGGCATAGACAGTCAGACCTGAAAGTGTAGTATCTGACAAGTACTGTTATTCTCTTACTTCTGTCCAGTATGTGGAAATTTTTCAAATTCCAAAAACATATTGAACCTTGAACTATTATGTCCTGCATTCCCAAGTTATGTGTCTGAAAAACTTGAACGTGGTATTCAGAGATATTGAAACTTCTCTAAGCCTCCAGTGATTCAGTTTATCCTTGAACGTTTTTTTGTTCTGTCTTTAAACACTTGAACACAGAATATGCTATCACAAAGCACAGAGACCTACTCTGGACTTGTTGATTTCCTTGGCAAAACTCTTCCCAGAGACTATTTGACAGCACTGACTCCTCCTTGGTTTCTGGCTGCTAGGTTTTATGTACTGCTTGTGTTTATCTTTGTCCACTTTTGCTGGGCCCATTGATTTGTTGACACTCGAAAGTGTCCTTAGGGGACCTGGTGCTTATAAAAGCCTGCATTCTCTTCCTCTTAGTCCAATCCTCAGTGCATCATTCACATGCTTCAGCACGAGAGGTTGCATGCTGTTTTTTGTGGATGTTTGGCCATACGGACTAATAAAGTTGACAAACAATACAATTGCAGGTCCAGCAGGAAGTCGTAAGAGCCCCAGCTTGCTTGGCCAGAGTGCAGTGAGAGGCCCACGCTCTGAGGAGCTTCCCCTGTCCATCCCAGAGCTGCCAGTGGAGAGGGAGCTGAAGCTGGACGAGTCACCCACCACGCCGGGGTCAACCTCCAGTCAGCTCAGCAGAGCCACACTCACACGTCAGTGCAGCATTATCACCTACATATAAGCTGTATCCAGAGTTCTCTTAAGTAGAGGAATTTCTGGAAAGTCAAGTCAAGTCAAGAATTTTGAAAAGTCTATTCTAGACAGGAAATGTCATAGAATATTATTTTCTATTGTTCACTTTGTTCACGGTAACCTGAAAGTAAGACACTGAATACACGGTAACTGGTTTGAAACAGAATAAAACAGAGTAATAAGCTTTAATAACACCTCTGAATCTTAAGTGTATTTAAAAAATATGACCAAGGAAAAAAAATGTCATGGAAATTCTTAATTTTAATCATGGAAAGTCCAGGGAAAGTCAAAGAGTTTTACACTGACATTGAATGGGAAACCTGTGAGTTAAGCAGGTGCAGATTCTGTGCATGCCTAGAAAACATTTGTGGGGATGATGATATTCAGTATAGTTCTCTCTGACTATCAGAAGATTATAGACATCATCTGAAAATTATTAGCTAAGGAGAGAAGATTTACAGACAAAAACAGTATGCATGGAGTGCTGCTCGGATTTAAAAAAAGATGTCCCTCTGGTGCTCTGCAGTTTGGGGATCAAATGTAGAGGAAAGCTGAGGCACTGAAGAGGGAAATGGATTTAAAAAGCCTTTACTATCTCATTGCTATTTAGTTAAAAAATAATTTCTCTCTTGAGTGCCTCAGATTTCTTCCACAATTCATTCATACATTGGAAACCAAGAGCCCCTCATCCAGCTCTCACCTCCGCCTCTCCTCTCTGGCTCTGTGTCCCTGCAGCGGGGAGTTCAGGTGACGTGTGCGATCGCAGTAATGGCAGTACTGGTGGAGGCGTTTCAGCAACGGGAGATGGCAGCTCTGCGTCAACTCCCAAGGCCATCAGTGACCTCGCAGCTCGCAGGGCTCGCCACCGACTGCTGTCTGGAGATGGAGACAAACACACAAGCACCCCCAGCTCAAGACCGCTGAACAAGGTTATCAAGTCAGCCTCCGCCACAACGCTGTCCCTCATGATACCTGCAGGTTAGTATGCCTGTGTAGGTGGGTGTGTGTGTGTGTGTGTGTGTGTGTTCTGGGCAGGGGATCAATCTGTAACTGAATTTCTTCAAGGATTAAATTCTACACAATGATCTTTTTGCTAATGAGAGATATAATGAGATAAAATTTATTCAATGTGGTCAGCCATTACCACATTACACCATAAAGGTTTGTTGTAATTGAGTGAAGAAATGTTTTTACCATGAAAACTTAGACATAGCATACCAGGGCAAAATGGCATTTGTTTTATTTGTTGCATGTATCATAAAAGGATAAGTGGAATAAATACAACACATGAAACATTTGCATCTCAGTGCAGAGCAACACAATGATGTAATGGTACATTTCAAATCAATGCATTTTTATTGGACAGTATAACCAAAGTAGCCTGCATTGGCACCAGTTTCATTGTCTTTCCATCTGAAATCTACCTCTCTTCATTCTTAGACCATCACGGAGCTTCTCCATTGGCCAGCCCGATGTCGCCTCACTCTCTGTCATCCAATCCGTCGTCTCGGGACTCCTCCCCGAGCCGGGACTTGTCCCCGGCTGTGTGCAACGTCAAACCTGCCATAGTTATCCACAGAGCAGGCAAGAAGTACGGCTTTACCTTGAGGGCCATCCGCGTCTACATGGGCGACTCTGACATTTACACCGTACACCACATGGTCTGGGTGAGTGGCACAGCTGTGACAGTAGTTAACTATTTATGTGCTAATAGTCGTTAGAAATTCAAAGGACTACCATTGAACAGTTTTGAATATCCTACAGCTGCATTGTGTTGGGTGTGTTGTGTAGTGTCAATATAGTTGCAGTAAATTGGGATTCTTGTTGTTGACACAAGATGGCAGTAAACAACAATATAACTGCCCCAACTCATAGTTGATTTCATACCTTTGTGGATCTCTCACTCCGCCACCCACCACCGACTGTATCCTCTCTCCCTGTCACCCTTATTTGTTCCTCCATGTCTTCCTCCTCCCATTTGCTCATCCCTTCCCTACTTCTCTCTCACTGTTTCTTTTCCTCTGTCTCCCTCTTTTCCCTGACCCCCTATCTCTCACTCTCTCTATCTCTCATTCTCTCTCTTCTCCCTCGCTTCTCTCTTTCTTCTCTACCTCAGCATGTGGAAGAAGGGGGTCCAGCCCATGAGGCGGGGCTGAGGCAGGGAGACTTAATTACCCATGTCAATGGAGAGCCTGTCCATGGTCTGGTTCACACTGAGGTGGTTGAACTCATACTTAAGGTATGGACTGTACCACACATGGCAAAAACACACACGACAATGTCAAGCACATATAAACAAAGTAAACAAAGTATCCTGAACCGTGCATTGTTAAATTTAGTACAAATAGTCGTGAAATATAAGCAGCATTTAGCAGTCCTGTACATAATAGGCATTAAGGAAATTGCTGTTAATTTAAATAAAAATTAAAAGTAGACTGTGAAAAATCAGAAACATGTAACAATAGCTAAAAAAAAAAAATAAAATAAAATAATCACAGCTTAGTGAAATGCTATTTGTTTTTTCAAATGGCTAAGAGGAGAGTTCATTTTTAGCTAATTATTTTTGGCTAATTTTATTCAATGCTGATTTGTTAAAAATTAGTTGCAAACATTTACAGAACACCTTTTCTGAACTATTACCACTGTATTTTAAAAAAATTACCACACCTCCCAGAAATATTAAATCTACAACTCAGCCTACAACTCAATAAAAAGTAATCTGAGACTAAACATTTGTTTAACACAAAAAAAAAAAAAAAAAATCATCACCATAATATTGTATGTTATTCTTCAGAGCGGTGCCAAGGTGTCCATCTCTGCCACCCCATTTGAGAACACCTCCATCAAGGTCGGCCCAGCCCGCAAGACCAGCAACAAGTCCAAGATGGCACGACGCAACAAGAAGACCAAGACCAAGGAGGGACAGGACAGGTGCGACTCAGCTGGATGACACACACACATCTCATTTTTATATAGTTTGAGTATATAATAAAATAAGAGTGTAAACTTTATTGTGTGAATATAAGCGTTTGAATCGTATATGCATGCATTGTGCGTGTGCGTGTGCGTGTGTGTGTGTGTGTGTGTGTGTGTGTGTGTGTGTGTGTGTAAACTTGAATCTGTCTTTGTGCCCCTGCTTGATTCCCTTTGTGTTCTCCTTAGCAGTAAGAAGAGAACGTCCCTGTTCAGGAAAATCACCAAGCAGGCGTCTCTCCTCCACACCAGCCGCAGTCTGTCCTCTCTCAACCGCTCTCTCTCCTCTGGGGAAAGTGGCCCTGGCTCGCCCACACACAACCTGTCACCACGGAGTCCAACACAGGGCTACAGGTCCACTCCAGACTCTGCCCACTCTGGTGAGAGACAGAGACAACTCACACAAACACCTGCTGTTGTACAAGAGGACACACTCCACTGCTCGCGCTCAAGTCAGACAGGCATGCAGACAACAACATACTGTGACATTAACACATACATTTTATTAACATCACCATTGTTCCAACTGCAGCACTTCATCATGCTGCACTGTGTAGAGTCACATAATTACTTGATTTCAGTGAGTCAAACTTTGCAAAATTATACATCCAAGTCACAGTCGGGATGTGCAGACCGGAGGCATCTCTCTTGCCCTTTCTCTCTGGCTCTAATCTGATTTAATTTACTGATAATTCAATAGCGGACCCTGTGCTCATTTGGCATGTGATACTTTAAAAGCAGATAAGATGTTCCATCTACAGTGTATTTACACTATGTTTGTAAATTCCATGTGTGAGGACATCAGCACAGCACATGAAGAGCAGATAAAACGGAGTAGACCTCAATCTGCTGCCGGTTTTAAAGCCGTGTGTGTGGCTCTGCTGCTGCGCTATGCAGCTGTTACATGCAGTCTGTTCTGTGTCCTGTGTGAAAAAGACATAGATTCATAGACATGGAAACATACATTCATCTCTCATTTTTTATGACTGTTATAAATATTATATATGTATATATGATCCTTGATTTTATTCATGACCATTGTGAATATTTCTGATTTTGGTGGAAGATAAAAGGATTTGCTTTAATGTATATTGCTCTAATTGTGTGTATGTCTGTGTTTGTGTCTGTGTGCATGTGTATATGTGCGTCTGTATGCCTGTTTATGTCCTTGTTTTTGTGTGTGCTGACTGACTTTGTCTCTGTGCTTCCTTCTGCATCTATGCCAATGCCTGTGCACTGTATATATATGTATACTCATATATTTCCTCTTTCCCCTTTAGTTGGTGGAAACTCGTCCCAGAGCAGCTCCCCAAGCTCTAGCGTCCCAAACTCCCCTGCCAGCTCTGGTCACATCCGGCCCAGTTCACTCCACGGCCTGGCCCCAAAGCTTCAGCGCCAGTACCGCTCTCCCCGACGAAAATCTGCCGGCAACATCCCCCTCTCCCCTCTGGCCCGCACCCCTTCACCCACCCCGCAAAGCAGCTCGCCACAGCGTTCTCCATCACCGCTCCCTAGCCATGCCCTGGGGCAGTCCACTGTGGGCCAGTCATTTCCCGTAAAGCTCCACTCCTCCCCTCCCCTGGTGAGGCAGATCTCCAGACCCAAGAGCGCCGAGCCTCCGCGCTCGCCACTCCTCAAGAGGGTGCAGTCGGCCGAGAAACTGGCCGCCTCCCTCTCTTCCTCTCCCTCTTCCCCATCAGGAGTTGGGACAGCGGGGGAGAAGAAGCTTCCAGTAGGGGTGGCGGTTGGGTGCCGTAAACACAGCCTGGACATCTCCCATTCAGAGTTTAAGAAGGAGATGCTGCAGAGGGATCCTAGCCTACAGAGCCTTCAGGTAAGAGAGTATAAAGTAGTAGATATGGACTTGATGCATACTTTAGGGCCCTGGTGCCGCAAAACACACAATACATGAAATATATATATTTATATATAAGATAAGTCTACAAAGTTACTTTCCTGTGACCAAGTCTAAAAAATATCTTCTCTGATGAGTGTCTCTATCTTGTGTGGAATTGTTCTGATGGGAAATCTTTTGTGATTTCTATATCAGTTTATTTTGTGACACGGCAGTTCATCTTTGTTGTATCTTATTTGCTGCCTTCTCCCAGGAGTCTGCCAGTGAGGGCCTGCTGTCTTCAGCAGGGCGTGGCGTGGAGAAGGGCAGCCTGCAGAAACACTCCTCATCCTCCAGGAAGCTGGGGCGACAGGAGGGAGACGGGGCCCTCAGTGCAGTGTCTGGCTCACTGGGCCTGACCGCCGGGAAGAGCAAGCTGAAGGACAAACTGTCAGCCATCAGGCAGGACAGAGCCGAGCGGAGGGAATCGCTGCAGAAGCAGGATGCCATACATGAGGTGGACTCATCTGAGGATGAGACCGATGAGGGATCAGAGGACAGCCAGGACGGACGCAGGGGGACCACCTTCACCCCTCCTCCCCTGCTGCGGCCCACCACCGTCCGAACTGGTCCTGGGGGCACACTGCCATCTCTCTGCCTCTCGCCGTGCTCCTCCCATGCCACATTCTCACACACGGGTCCCTCGCAGTTGGGCAAATCCACTACATCACACACGCTCCCCTCTGTCACAGAGACCAAGCTCAGCGAGCAGAAGCCCAGTCAGAGCACATCCTCTCCGGGAGCGAAGGATGGGAGCTCAGCCTCGTCCACGGCAGACAGCGTACGACAAGATAGGAAGGGTCTGGCACCAATCAATGCCACCAAGCCCACCCAGGGCCCACTTCCCTTCTCCACTCCAGGCAGTGCATTCATCTCAGTCAGCAAGGAGCCCTTCCTCAAGCCGGCTCCTCCTCAGGACTCAAGGGGCCTCAGGGCGAAGAGCGGTCCATCAGAGCTTAGACCTGAGGACCGAACCCTAAACAGCACTAAAGCCACTACCCATTCAACCACCCTCACCTCGGCTACCACCACCACCACCACCACCACCGCCACCACGACCCCTGATAGCCGAGAGGCAGCACGCACATCTTGCTCTTCTCCAGGCATCCCAAAGGAGAAGAAGGAAGCAGACAACCGAAGACAAGCCCAGAACATGGCTGCTGCCGCTGCTGCCGCTGCTGTAACCCTGAGTGCATCCTCCACCTCCAGCTCCAGCTCCAGCTCCTCATCCCCTGCCCCTGAGAGTGGCGTAGACAAAGTGGTTTCCCAGCTTGCAACAGTAGCTAAGAGTGTTTTGGGCCCGGTCAAGCTCAGCACCCCTACAGACAAGACCTCTAAGGATCAGAAACCATCCAGAGGTAGCACCCCAGAAGTCCCGCCCGCTGACCCCCTCTCCTTCCTCTCCAAACAGCCTGCAAGCCCTCAGCCATCACCTCGCCTGTCAGGGTCTTTAGCCAGACAGAAAACTGAGCCAGTCGCCTCCCCAACCCCTCCACAGAGGTTCACCAGGTCCTCTACCCAGAAAGAGAGCACAGCGCCAGTGCAGGCATCCAGCAAGGACATCCCAGAGAGGCCCACACCGGGGTCCCACGGCGCTGCGAGTAGGGAGAACGCCACCACCTCTGCAACTGCACTGAGGCCGGGGGCGACAACTGCTCAGCCGGCCCCAAACACCAACCCCTCCACCTCGTCAGCATCTGAGCCGCAGCGCAAGAGGTCCGAATCTCAGACACCCGCCGCTATATCCGCCTCGTCGCAACAAAACAAAGACAAAGCAACCAGCAAGAAGACGTAGCAGCAAAAGCAATGAAACAGAACAAATGCACAGATCGTACCACTTAATGCTGGCTTGAGATTTTAAAACTCACACAAACTGCATGTTTGGAAGAAAAATGACATATTAGTACCTTCACACTAATCCGATAGTATGACTGTCAAATCAAACAAAAGCTGGAACAAGGGAGTGCAAGAGTTACCAGAGGTGGAAGGAAAAGATGGATATGGTAGTTCTGGTTCCATTCCGGTTCTGTGCTGTTTGTGTTAGCGTTATGGCTGCCATTTTGGTGTCCTGACTGTGTTGTTCTCCTTTGGTTCCTGCGTTCAGACTCTGACTGATTGTCATGAGAAGTTGCCGTTATTTCTCTCTCTTTTGTGCAAAGATGTATGGGGCTAGAAATAAAGAGTCCAGCGGTCCATGCACACACAACCGAAACGTGGACAGATTAGACACATTCTCTCTCGCTAATGGTCTTTTCTTCTTGTACTGCCTCATTACCTTTCACCTTGAAGTTCTCCAGAACCCACGTGTGTGTGTTTCTCACGAGTAGATCAGGACGTGCCTTACAGAATACACTCCTTTTTTCTGCCCCTTCTCTGCTCCCGTCCTCCTTTCCCCAACATGTGTAGCCATGTGTAGCCAGCCATGACCGGAAAACGTTGTATCTCAGCAATAAAGAGCAGCGTATGCTTAGCAATCTGTGTAAATGCATTACAGTGTTTTTAATAGGACGAAATCTGCACCGCCATCGTACACTCAGCACCTAACTAACTAGGGCAAATTACATTCTCCCCTCTCCCTGCTTTGGTCCCTAATGATCCAACGCTGCAAGCCTGCAGCAGAGTAGATGTGCTGTATTCCCTGGACAAGGAGTGTGTGCGTTGTTCAGATGAGGCATTGGCGGGATCGCTAGGGTGCAGTATTAGATTACTGTTTGTGCTGACGTACCAAGTGGCAAACTTCCTGTATGGTAACAAACACCGGCACACGGGCACCAATCAGCATTGACTTTCAGTGTTCCTCACCTAGCTGTATGTTAAGCCCAGCATGCACCTTTTAGCTCAGATTTTAGCGTTAGTGAGGATAGACATCGGCTCTCGTTTGACCGCCCACTCACTGCATGTCAAAATGAGCCTGGCTTGCTCTCGTACCAAAAATTTACACGGGCTCAACAGTGTTTTAGGTGCATACACATAATCATTACGGGTGGCAAATAAATCGAGCTATGGATTTGAATAAATGGCTGTTTTTTTCCCCTCCCTCAGCATGTGCCCCTGCAAAGAACTATCAATATTTCACAGTATTTTAAACCCCTGTCCTTAAAACTCCCTTACCCAGACTCCTTTCTGGCCCAGTCACCTGAAACCTCAAATAAACATAAACATGAAAATCAGCCACTGGTTTACCACGTTTCCATCCAACTGATGTGAAGTTTGAGAGTCCAGGATCCAAACTGAGTTATCTTCGCTCTCACCGCGGCTCTTTTTCCAGTGGTTAACACTTGTGTCGGACCGCTTTCTTTTATTTCTAGTCCCTGCTGTCTTTTTTTTTTTTTTTTTTTGATCAGCCACTAAAGGTTGTTTTATTTGGTATCTGGACCAACTTGCTGTGTTCTTTCTGTGTTAATGCCTCTAATCCTGTAAAGTTCGCAGACTTTACTTTGTATATGCGTGTGAGTGAGGGAGACAGCATTTGTTATTTTGTATGTGGTTGTCGATGTATATATAAGAATATTTAAAGTTCTGTTTTGCATCTGTTTTATACCCTGCAGTGTTGTGTTTGCGTGCGTGCGTGGGTGTGTGGGTGTGTGTGTGTGTGGGTTTTAGGGTAGACATGGTTTAAGACACACTGCTACCCTGCTACCAATGGATGTAGGTGTAGCTATACAGGTGTCTGTATAGGGGGGCAGGCTTTGCACAACCCTTTTATCTCATTTGTCCAATGATTTTTTTTTTTTTTTTTAAGGAAATTCAGTCCTAGTTTCTTGCTTTCAGACAGCTGAGATGTTGAGCAGTGACTGCGCTAAGCACTCGATCCATTCACTGCTCGTTGTCCGAAAGAGTTGGATTTCAATTCACTGTTCAATCAGTCAATTGCCAATGATTGACAAAATGCATTTGTCCATATAGTTAATTTCCTCATGTTTTCTGTTTTGCGTAATAAGGGCGTTTTTGATACACCACTCTCTATTTGTTATTGTAATGGATATTCCCTAATTAATGTGCTCCTCCAATTATTTCACGTTTTCTGTGTTGTCCTGGTCACATTGACAGTTTGAAGCAAGTCCCAGTTCACAGAAATGTTTGGAGGGGTTACATTTTTTTTTTTGTTCTCATTTCAAAGAAAAAATATCTTGCAGAATTGACTAAATTGAGTTGATATGTATCGAACCCAACCCTGGTGTGAGTCCATGCATCCAGGTGTGCTCAGCTGTTGCTGCTTTGTTTCTTAAAAGCAGGATGCTCCCCTCATGAGTTTAAAATGAACTCAAGCGTTTTGTGTCTGTCTTTATACTGCGCTTGTTATCACTGTGGGAGACAAAGCAGAATGCTGCTGGCTGAGTTAACATGCAGTAGTTCAGTTTCATTAAAGAAACATCTGGATCACTTAAGGACGTCGGTAAACTGAGCGCTACAATCTCGCATCAGCACACTGACTGTGGCAATCTCTGTATTATGTTTACATGCTATTGTTTTGGTTTTGATTGTTTGTTTTTTTTTGTTTGTTTTTCCTCAATGGAACTTGATGCCTGTAGTAATCAAACCTCATATTACAGGCTATGGTAATTACCAAGAGCTTTCTCACATGTTTGTTACTTTGTAATTGTATCTGGTGTCTGTATGTTTTGTTGATCCGTTGTGTGATGAATCAGTCCTCCATGATAGAAGACGCTTGTGGTTGCAGCGGAAGGGGAGCGGGAGTCAGGACGATTTGATGCACATATGTCAAAATCATCTCTGCTTGTGCACACTCCTCTCCTCTCCGTGCCTGTGAAATACATTAGCATGTGAGACTCTTGTGGAGAGGAAGCTGCTCCCATCATTTGTCACAGACTCATCGATGTTTAGAGGATCTCGTTATGATTTATCTGCAGTCCACCTCATCCAATCAGGCAGTCAGGAAGCCAGAGAGGAAGACCTCCTCCTCCTCTTCCTCCTCCTCCTCCTCCTCCTCTTCTCCTCCTCGCTGGCCAGGCGGTGTCACATGGCTAAGGTGATGTCACTTTTCTGTTCAGTGGCGTGAGATTTAAACACAGTGGGGAAAGCCCACCCCGGTCCCTGTCTTTGTTGATAAACCAGCTGCATTGAACATTATTGGTGCACACAAACACACACACACACACACACACACACACACACACACCAGCTGACAAGTTTTGTCAACCACTACGGATTTGATAATGACAGTGATTCACTTTTATTATGCTGCTCAGAATAGAATAGGAGTTCTGGATCCATTGGCACCTCAGCATCAGAATTTCTATTTTTGCTTCCTCACTAAATGTGTGCTGTTGACTTAAGTCCCCAAATTGCGATCATCTGTATGTAATTGGCGGCTGTGATAACAGTCCATGTAGCCTTTCTGTGTGTGTATGTGTGTGTATGCGTGTGATTATACACAATCCAGCCCATCTGCTCTCAGCTGGTCATCCTATTAGTGCTACATGGACAGCTGCCTCACACACACTGATCAATTCCAGTGCCATCTACCAGTGCCAGCTTTGCCACCTCCACTGACAGTATAAACACACACACACACACATGCACGCAAATGCTTACTCCCGTGTGTAAAGATTATGGTCCAGCCATCTGCCAGAGAGCAAAGTAAGTGTCAGTTTCCCTGGTGGAGTCATTAATCTCAAGCTCTGGGCTTCTGGTTGCATGCACACTCACACATACACACACACACACATTCACAAACATGTATAGGGTCATGTTAGCCAATGAAACCGCTACCCAGGCTCCATCACCTCAGAGGCCGTGTGTTGGGACTGGTCGGAGTAGCGTTCACGGCTCAGCGATCGTACTCTGTTAAGTATTTGTGTGACTCCCACCCTGAATTCATCCATCACACCCGTGCGCTTCATCTGGAAAGACTGAGCTTCTCCATTTGTGTGGTTGACGGGACACACGGGCTTACAAACATACCCACGTCTGATTCCGGGCACATAGGGAGTTGCCGCCTCTCGTCTCTAGGAACGTAGATGATTCCCACCTCGTAAGGTACTTGGTCAGCCTCGTTTCAGTGTAGGCTGTGTTAGGTTACACTGCATCCACCTGTCAGCTTAAACATGGATTACTCCCACCTCCCAAGCCATATCTACACACCTCCTCAGCTATCTTTACATGAGATTTACTGATGTTTTAATGTGCAGTATGTTAAGCGTTTAATTATCTGTGTATGGGATGTTGAGCAGCAAAGACCAACTTTTATTGACTTGACTCTTGCAGACTGGTATCTGTGTGTGTGCGTGTGCGCGCGTGTGTGTTTGAGCGTGTGCGTTTGTCTCTTAAGAGTGACAACAGAGAGGGGAATGGGATTCAGCCAGTGCATCATTTAAAAAAGAAAAAAAAAGCTTGAGAAAAGGGGTTAAGAGAAAAAAAAAATAACATTGCTAGAGTAAAACCAGTGCAATATCTTTTTATTTTTTATTGTGGTAAAAGCATGTTGTCGTTAATCTTACCTTATAACAATAAATAAAGTTGTTTTCTTTTTTTATGTATGCTTTGCTTGTACAGTGCCTTTATTGTGTCGTGTGATGTTGCTCTTTCACTCCATACTTTTATCTTAAACATGTATGTTGCCACTGATGATGACAGCCTTTGTTTTATGGTCACATTTTATGTGGCTTTTTACATTAGGACAGCAGTTTCCAGACACATTTCTCCCACTGATCCAACATCCCAGCACCTCACATAAAGTCGGTAACAATAAATGACAACTTGCCCCGCGATTAAACCCATATACCCCAAGGCTATTGTTACCTTGGCCAACTTGAGCCCTATTTTTTTTCCAGCTTCCTCCCATGAAGGTAGCACTCTGCTCTCAAAACGCTCTCCTGCGATCTCACATCTCATAAATGTGGTTAAATTGCCCCCCGTTCGTGTCAAGCGTCTGATTCTCAGTCATTTGTTCTCATCACGGCTTACTGTCCGTCTGGAGAAGTGAGGGAGAGCGGAAAAGTGGCAGTAAATTATCTGTAAACTCATTCTCCCACCAGTTCTCTGTATTATCAGCAAAGTGGCATCATCCAGTCAGTTAAGCTATGGTTTCGCGGCCGCCAGCCCAGCACAGAGCTCCCTAATGGGGCTTCAAATGGGTAGATCAGCAGGCTGCTATATTATGTGTGTCTGTCGAGGGAGGGGGGGGGGGGCTCTCTCAGCGGGAGATTTCAGGCATCTTAATGGTCTTGAGAGACAGCTTCAGCGGGGCTTGCAGGGTATTTATGGGGGCTAATGGCTAATCTGCGCAGTGCCGTAGGGCCATGCCACTTTGAGGAGAACGGTGGAATTGGGAGGCGAAGGAGCGCTTACATGCAGCTCCATTAGTTCTGCTTGCTGCTGCCTTTCCGTCCCGTAGACGGGCCAGCTGGGGGTCAAGGGCCGCGCTGCCTGATTTAAACGTCCTAGCACTGCATTCTGGGATAATTGGGTCCCCTCTTCCCCCTTCAGCCTCACCCTCGTTCTTCTCTATTCCTACATCCTTCCATCCAGGCATCCACAGGGACCTGTCTGAGCGGAGGAGGTGAGCGAAGGGCTCTACACACACACACACACACACACACACACACACTCTCTCTCCTTCCTGGAGGTCCTGCGGGGATGCTGGTACACCCACAGATGGTGGTGAGGTGCTTTGACAGCAAGTGAACAACCGTCTCCCCTGTGCACACACACACACACACACCCACACACATATATACACACAGTAGAAGAGCAGTGACAGGCAGGCAGCGTGGGGGTGATGAATTGCTGGCTTCGCCTCACTCTGACACGGCTCTACATGACCGGGCAAATTCATTCCAGGCGGCCAGGGAGGAGGGGAAGCACACAGACATACGGGGAAGGAACAAGGAAGGGAGAAGGGCGGACAGAGGAGGGACACGGACAGGAGACATGCAGATAGAGAGGGCAGGAGCGCGGGAGAGAGAGACACAAAGAAGACATATGGACAAAGAGGAAAGAGGGCAAAGAGGGAGAGGATGGAAGGACGTTTCGGGAAAAGGAAGAAAAAATCAGGTGGGAGGGGAGCAGGGAAGGAAAGGAGGCAGGCAGAGAGGAGTAGGAAGGTGAGGATGCAGGCAGGAAAAGAGGTAAAGAACCAACAGCTGACAAGCAAAGGGACCCTGGGAGCTCAGGAGCGGAGGAAAGGAGCGGAAGGGGGAGTAACATGGTTTATGATTCACTGGGGTGGCGGCGGTGGTGGTAGTGGTGGTGCGGGGGATAGAAGAGGGTTGACACGGTTGTTATTGAAGTTTTGCTGCTGTTGCCCAAGGTGGTTTGTCTTCAGAAGTAGGAAGACATTAATTCGAGAAAGAGTGCGAATTTGGGTGCAAAGATGAGGAAGAGGGGTTTGGTGTTAACTCTGAAGCGGCCTTGGATGAGAATGCTGACATCGAAACCATTTTTTGTTTAATTTATTTGATCTATTGTATTTATTTATTCTGTTTATTTTCCTCTTGATGCATTTAGTTGTTATGCATTCATTAGTTTATTAGTTTATTTGTTGCATTCCCCTTTAAAGAAACTACTCTCCGCCAACTTGTCCACTCACTACTCGCCACAAAGGGGAACAAAGAACAAAGTTTCTTTTTTTTTTCTTTTTTTTTTTTTTTTTGAACCATCTCAACTTCCTCATTGCCATTAACGAAGTCACCAAAGTGATTAAATCTAGCTCGTGATTGGCCGAGGCCTGGCAGAGAGAGATTACATCCCATTACTCCCTGTGTTCTAATTGGTCTCAGTAGGTAGCAGGTGCCAGGTACTTAATGAGCCCTGTTGAGGCTGATGTATGGCTACTGTGCCGTCTATCCCGCCACACCGTAGATGATGATGCCTATGAGACTAATAGCGCATGAAATAGCTGCCATTGTGGAGAGCTATAGAGATGGATTGTTATGATGCAGAAATCAAGTGGTAGAATGGGTATTTTTTTTTTTTTTTTGTGTTTTTTTTTTTTTGTTTTTTGTTCAAATCAATATCATTTTCTGGAAGGCAAGACTGGGCACCGCTCAAAGTAGTTTCTTCGCTGAAACTATAAAAACAAAGGGGGCGAGACATCATCATCCCTGGACGCCAGACGTATCTGTGTGGTCAAAAGAGATCGGCCTAACAACGCTGGTTGCACACTGACAAAGAAATAAGCACCTGTTATTATTTTTCTCACAAACCACACTGCATAAAATCGTAACATGTCTCATATTCACTGTTGAAATCTTGTTTTGGTTAAAATAAGTAGTAAAATCTGTCCATTTGTGCAGTGTATCAAGACATTTGTAATTGATTACCTGACATGAAAGAGTAAAAGGAGAGCATGTGTAATTTGTTGAGTCTGACTTGAAGCCATAATTAAGCACATGATATACATCTCGGCACACAGAGCCAGCGGGACACCCAGGTGTGTGTTTTCCATCCCGTCTCATTCTTCATGTCCTCGTCTCCTGTTGGATTTGAAGAGCAGATTTTTGGCCTCCCATAGGTGAGACAATAAGGGATTGACAAAGACCTTGCTGCTGACTCTTTTAACAAAGAGGCGGGTGGTGTACAACAAAGGAGTGATAGGAAGGGGTTAAGTGCTCCAGATGTGTGTGTGTGAGTGTGTGTGTGTGTGTGTGTGTGTGTGTGTGTGCAGCACGGGAGAGGAGTGTGTGGGCACCCTGGGTCTCCATCAGTGTCTGGCTGATTGATTGGGACGTCAGCCAAGATAAAAGATCCCGTCCTCACAGCACGGCCACGCAATGCCCTGGGGGAGAGTAGCACATGCTAACACACACACACACACACACACACACACACACACAGGGACGCACTCGGATACCTGTGCTGAATACAGATCGGCCCCCCTCACTCTTTCCTGCTCTCTCTTTGACACTCATGAACCTACTTCAGTTTTGTAGTTCACCTGCAGGGGCTGCTACTGTATCTCTGCTCCAGAGCATGCACCTTTCACTTCACAAACACACACACACACACACACACACACACACACACACACACACACACACACACTGAGGCTCCCTCACTCCCTCTTCCAGCTTTTTCTCATACATTTTTTGCAGGCAAGACACTCCCACTCGCCTCTTCAGAGTGCACTTTATCATTCTCTTTATCTTTTCCTGTGTTGCGGTCTCCCTCTTGCTTGTTCTTGCCTGAGCCCATATATACCCTCCAACACACACACACACACACACACATTGATTTTAACGCTCCTTTCATTCATCTCATGCCTCTGTCTCTCTCTCTTCACCTTCCCCTTTCCCCAATTTCTTTCTCTCCTCTGCACCTCCTGCTCCACATTTCTCCCCTCTGCTCGCCACTTTTTCTGATTTTTTATGTCTTCCCATTCATACTCATTGCTCCCCCTCTCCACACACACACACACACTCACTCTCTCTCTCTCTCTCTCTCTCTCTTCGTCCACCTTCCTCCCTCTCTCATCATGCAGTAGTGGAGCTGTTTGATGTGTCAGACAGCTCTATCAGAGAAGACGGTGGAGTTACTCTAAAGGGAGACAGTGGTGCAGCTCAGCCTGGGGCCTCTGGACCCGCAGCACTACAGAATAAATGAGGAGATCTCACACACACACACACACACACACACACAAATATTCACCTACGCAAACATATAATCTGTCACAAAAGCATGCAAAGAAGTGTGTGCATAAGCAGCGACACGCACACACCTACACTCAGTGTTGCTGAGTGCAACAGCACATACTCAAACATGCACCCTTAAAAAGTTACAAGTAAGCAGCAGCAGAAAAAACATTGTGATGCAGAGTGGAGTGTGTGTGTGTGTGTGTGTGTGTGTGTGAATGTGTGTGTGTTTCTGTGCCCATCAGTGCTGGGCTACACTAATCAATAATTCAATGAGACTGTGCGGACCTCAAATCCCAATCTAGCCTCTGGCTTCACACACGATAATGAAGGCATAAGTTGTTGAGAAACAAAGTTCTCTCTCTCCATCTCTCTCTCTCTCTCTCTCTCTCTCTCTCTCTCTCTTCCTCCTTTCCCCTTATCCCATTCTTTATGCTCTTGCCCCGTTTTTTTTTTTTTTTACCTTAATTTTTTTAACTCCCTGAGCTTGTGAGATGAACAGAGAAGCAAACACACATCAGCCTCTTTGTTCTCCATCTTCTTCCTCAAGCTGCATCCCAACTTTTTTTTTTTTCTCCTTTCAGCTGCTGAGTGGGCATTGTGCTGACTCAGCATTGCAATCATTACCTCTACGCAGTGTGCTATTCTGTGACTGTAATACTATTGTGGCGAGTAACTCTCACCCTCTGTGCTTCATCAATGTCACTCACTGCCCAGAAATCAAGTGGATATTCAATTACTAGCAGGCGTTTGGTTGCGTTGTGAGCCTCAGAATGTAAATTACCCAATTAAACCATAGGAGGGCACTGTTTGATTAGATTAAGCCCCACACATGTCTTGAAAAAAGATGCTGGATTTTTTTTTTTTTTTTTTTTTTAAATAATTACCAACAAATGTGTATTTACAATTTGTTGTGCATGGAACACAACATTAAATTGATTTATTTTTAATACTTTGTTAGCTTCATATCCTTAATTAGTCAAGTTTTGGAAATATATTCAAGTCTACTCCCCTAATTTTTAAGTGGAAAAAAAAAACTCCCTGAGGATGTTAGTGTGCAGAGGTTTTGGTTTATTTTAGAATGAGTTAATTATCCACTGGTGCTAATCATAGTGCTAGATGATATAATGTGAAATAATTAGGTCAAGGTCCTGTGATCTGCTGTGTGTTTGAGGCAGAACTCGGAGCGCTGGAGTGAGACCTCCTGTGACGGTGCGCTCCATCCACAGGTCTCCTCTGGAAACGTGATCCCCCTCAGTGCAGGAGCTGTCCGGGCCTCTGTGCCTCATCGCTCCCCTGGTGGACGATGGGGGACTTACACCAAACAGCCATGGTTTCTTTTCCCCATTGAGTCAAATCAGCAACACCTGAGTCCCACGGTGTTTCAGTCACATCACATGAACAGCTCTCTTCGACACTTTCTCCAAATGAATCCATGCAGCCTGGCTGATCTGGGAGAGATTTTGGGCATTTGCAAGGTAAAACACCTTTGGATACTCCTTCTTTGGCCACTTTATAGTCTTCTGTGACCAATCTATGGCAATAAATCTACACAATGACCCAAGACACACTTAAGAACAGAGATGAAAGAAACTCATTATATTTACTCATGATATGGTAATCAAGTAGCTTTTTTGGGTACTTGTACTTTTGTACCTTGTACTCTCTGAGTAACTTTTACTTTTACTTTTTTTTTTTTTTAAATGAGCCACTTTTTACTTTTACTGCAGTAGATTTTTACAGCAGTACTTTTGTTTGTAGAACTCTTTCTGCCACTGCCATTTTGTGATGCTTTGTATTTTTACTGCACTACATTTCAGAGGGAAATACTGTACTGTTTACCCTACTACATTAATCCAAGGGCTGTAGTTAATTTGAAAAAAAAAAAAAAAAAAAAGCTTTGCATGCAAACCATACAATAAGCTCACAGAATAAGCTATGATGCACTTAGTTTAAATATATGAACATTAAAAGCAACATTAAAATATAGCTTACAGATTAATGCATCAGTGATTTAACACTAACAAGTATTGCTAATTGCTTCTATACTTCTATAACACAGAATATTCACTTTTAATGGAGTCATTTTCCTTAGTGGTTTATAAGGACTTTTCCCTCCACTGCATAAGAGGGCGACTCTAAATCTGTTTAAGGTTTTTATAAAAGCCAAATAAATAGGACTTCTTCTTCCACAAGTTAAAGTAAGGAAATGGCTTGCCTGTCCAGTGATGTTCTTATCAGTCCTTTTAGACTGTCCATCAGCACTCCAAAGCTCAGGAGAACCGGTTTCAAATGATTTATCAAAAGATCTTCCTGTTGGATTTCTAGAGGGACTATTCCCCAAGTTCTCCTGGCAAAGAAATGTATACAACAAAGAGAATGTGTTTTTTTTTCTCTCTCTCTCTCTCCCTCTTTCTCTCCCATGCCCATCTTCACATAAGTAAAGAGAATAATTAAGGTTGTGGCATGCTGAGATTTGCTGTCACCGAGTGAAGCTCTTTGGTGATGAGCCTTTGGTAAAGCCATGCTGCATCTAAAGGAGGCCACAGATCTCAGGAGAACCTCAAAACCTCCCTGGTGCGAACTAACTTTAGTCACATTAAAATGCCATATTAGCTCCCATATATATGCAGATTAGATTCACTGGGTGGCCTCATTTCATAGATCATGAAATGATCATGCATGAACAGATTGTGCAGCGCCGTGTAGCGCTACAGTAAATATGGAGGCTCCTCGTGAGCGGAGATCATGCAGAAGCACACTGGAGCAAAGTTACTTTACTCTCTCTGTGTGTGTGTGTGTGTGTGTGTGTGTGTGTGTGTGTGTACACAGAATGCTCACATTCCAAGGCTCCTAATATTGTGAGCCTGTCCATGTAAACCAGGACACTAATACCACTGAAAGAACATTGTAAGTAGGACTACTGCAATATCTGCTGTGTACTGGAAATGGCTGTTCAAGTAGAAAAGTAGAAGTGTTGATGTGTGTTACTTAGCTGATATTTCAATTAAGAAGAAGTATGACAGTAAAAATCTACTTAATCAGAGTAACTGTTATTGGGTTACTTACTTGCTCTTTTTGTCTTGTTTTTTTTTTTTTGTATTTTAGAAAAATAAGTGTGAGACGTCATCTTTCAGTTCTAAAAGGATGAGCACATAGATTCTTTCACTTGGAAATTTGGAAATTACAAAAAAAATGTGCAGCAACAAAGTAAAACCAAATTACTCGTCTGATCTCTGACCATTCATTGTTGACGGTTTCTGATGCATATAGAGAGCCAATAAATTGTCATGTGTAATGGATGTGATTTAAAATACAGAAAAGTATTTCAGCAAAAATGTACTTAAGTAAACGCAAAATTACTGAAAAATACGTGCACTACTCAAAAGTACAAATACACAAAAAGCTGAGCAGTTGCAGTAACATCAGCAAATGTAATTAGTTACTTCCGCTTTTGGTTTCAGTAATTGTGTGTGTGTGTAAGTGTGTGTGTGTGTATTCACCAACTTGTAGCCCATAATTCCACCAATTTGGACTATTGCATTATCCATTGTAAACAGTATTGCTTTGAGATCTGCTGTTTGTTCTGGTTAATATGGTGTTTTCAGATGCATTTTTCCGTGGCTCGCTGCAACACAAATTGCCTCTCTGCGGAGCCTGAAATTCTTCCAAAGTCGAAGTCGGTACCAGGGTCGGCATCAACCGATCTTTCTGAATGAAGCCAGACAAAACCAACCGGCTTGAAAAATTCACTCTGTTGAGGAAGAGTGGCCTGGATTCATCATTACATCATGTCCTTTGAGAGCTTTCCAGCGTGTGTGTGTGTGTGTGTGTGTGTGTGTGTGTGTGTGTTTGAGTGTGTGCACGCAGATTGGGCTTGGCTGTTCTGCACTGGCTGTGTGGGTATTTAATGACCATGAAGAGACATATTCCGAGTTGTCAGAAATATATGGTTAGATGTCAGTTTATGAAAAGTTTTCCCTCTCTCGCCATCAGCAGATTATACAGAATATTAGATTTGCTTCTCCAACTCGTGCTCGTGGGGATTTGGTAATGCTGTCAAAAAAGATGTGAGGAGAAGTTGAGAGGAGAGATGGAGAGAGATAGCAAGAGAGAGACAGGCTTTGATCAACAGGAGGTCTCGCTGCCTCTTTGGCAGTGAAAGCTCCCTCTCTCTCCTCCACAGCTCCACCGAAACACATTTCTCTCTCCCCCTGTCTATTTTTGTTGTTCTCTCCGTCGTCCTTCTTTGTCCTTTCGTTTTACACTCACAGCTCCATACATCTGGATCCACAGATTTCTCATTTCAACCTCTGCCTTTGTTGTTTGCCCCGATCTCTTTGTCTTTGTCTTTGTTCCGCTTTTCCTACGTGCTTCAAAAATTGACAGCATGTGCAAACACGCGAGCAAAACTATATTTTGAACGCATTCTCAAGAAATATGACAGAACATGATGAAACACTATTCATAGGGAAGTCAGTAAATTCCATTTTTTTCCTGCCAAAACAACAAAATCCAACCTGTTGTGCAGCTCAACAAGCTAAATGCTACCTTCTCAGTTTTGTCTCTTGAACCCTTCACAGGTTTTGAGTCATGAAGTGTGATCACTCTGCGATCTGACAGCGGTCGATGAGGCTGGATTGGCGTGGAGGTACGTACACATCCCTTTAAATAGGCCACACTGGGCCATCAGCCATTTCGCTCTCATTGCTTCATGATGTGGCTCTTTGATGCTGAGCTGAGGAACCTGGACTGGTAACTTCGACATATGGGTAGCCTGGAGGTTCGAGAAATGGACTGGTTCAAATCCTCATGGCAACTGGGAAAATCTGTCGGGAGAAAATGAAGGAGAAACAGCCCTCAACCAGAAGTGGGCAGTAACAATTTACATGCATTCATACAGTGTACCTATGTGCAGTTTCCATGTACTGTCACTTTACTTGAGTGTCTCCATTTTGTGAGACTTTAACGTTTTACTCCACTGCATTTTAGAGGGAAATATTCTTTTTTATCATACCACATTTATCTGCAGCTAGTTTGCAGTGCGAGAGTTTTCATGCAAAACATAAAATATGATGTGTTGTTGGAGTTTAAATTAGTCAACAATGGAGCAGATAGACCAACCCGCACTAATACACTCTTTACTGCTTAGGGGGCATTAGTTATTTAACATGGTGGTAGGAGTCCATTCTTCACCCTAACTACTTTCACTTTTCATACATAAGTACATTTGACCGCTAATGCCTCTGTACTTTGACTCAGTGGTGGACAAAGTACAAAACCCTGTCGCTTGAGATGCTCCTGGTCAGATTTTACCCCACTACCAATCAAAGTTGCTCAATCCAATTTTTACTTGAGTTAAAGTACTGGAGTTCCTGCTTTTACAATAATACAAGTCTTAAAAAGTACATTTTCTTTTTAACATCAGTGCATTGCTTTACTGTTTTCACAATGCATTTACAGAACCTCGTAACTCTGAACCACCTAATGAATACTTTGCTCTTTGCTAACAAAATAGAACTGATGTATTTTACTTTGAAAGCGGATGTTTTGCTTGACGTATGACGTATTTCCACATTTACGTCAATGTAGTGGAGTAAAAGTCATACGTGTCCAAAAAAAAAAAACAAAAAACCAAATACTCACATAATGTACAGTTTGCTGAAAAGTAAATGTACCTCATTACCGTCCACAGCTTTTACTCAAATAACACTGTGCAGGTGTTATTTTCAGTGGAGTATTTTTTTCTATTATGGTGTTGTGACCTTTTCCTTAAAGGGGCACTACGTAGAGTTGCAGAGGGTGGACTGAAGTAAGGACATACATGTGCAATAAGCCTATAATTTGATGATTTGATGTTTTGATGTGCATGTTAAGTGATTTTTTTGTGCCCCGAGTCTAGAGGTTTTCACTTACTTGTAAATCAACCCTTTGCAATTTATCACAGTGCAGCTTTAAAGGATTTTAGTAGTTTTTTTTTTTTTTTCATCACTGCCCACAAAATGCCCATGAGAGGCACAGAATGCCAGTCAGACCTCCAAAAGTCTGATTTGTGTTGAAACAAATTTGAATTTCAAAAGCGCTGTCCTGAAAGAAAGCATAAAAATGATCACCACGTACACACACACACACACACACACACACACACATGCACGCACTTAATCTGTAGACCGAGGGCATGCGAGGGTGGCTGGGCATCTCATGCCAAGATGGAGGCAGTGAGATTGAGGCCTCGCTCATCGATGGATGTGTGTGTGTGTGTGTGTGCATGCCTCTCTGTGTAGGTGTGTGCATGTAGGTGTTCTTCGCTTAGGTGCTCTGCCGTGGAGCCTGCAGTGCTGATAGGTTGAACTCGATCTGTGAGTTCACAAGTGTTTGTTTGCTCTCAGGTCAGCCAGTCTGTGATGCGAAATATGCTGTCCTTGTATTTCAGCACTCTGAAAGGCTCTATCAAAAGCACCTCGCTGAATAAGTCCAACTTTATTATTTATGGTTACCGAAGAAATAGCCCAGATCCACAAAATGATTGAGTCCAGTTCAAAAGACGGGCCTTGATTTGTCCATGCTGTACATGTTTACCCATTATTCATGACACATAAAAAGGCTCAAAGCACACTTTCATCAGTTGTGCATCTTGTTGCCAATATGAAGTGATTTGCATGCTGGGCTATAATGTCAAACTACGCTGCTTTTGATCGTGCACATCCCTTTCTTTGTGTTGCTGATGGGAAAGATTAGGCTCAAAAGTGGAGACTACACACCTGTTTTTTTTTTTCCCTCGTAGACTTTTTTTTTTTTTTTTACAGTACAGTAAATTAAGTTTATTAGACGTAAAACAGCTCAGACAAAACACTCATTTCTTCACATTTATTCCAGCCATATGTCACTACATCAACGTCAGTACTGTAAATTAGCCTGCCAAACTCGACCTCCCTTTCAGCAAGGACTGATGGAGCGATCATTTGTGCCCGGGAATACAGAATTCTGCTCTGAGCGTTATGAGTAATTGTTTGGGTAATAATTGCATCAATGCAAAGTTAATTGGTACAGCTTGTATTTTGCCTGCTCACTGGTGGCAGTGATTTAGCGAAAACTTCTCGCAGAACAAAGCCCGCTTTCTCCAGCTCCGAACCATCTGTTATGTCAAAGTAGCTTCCTGGGTGTTTTAGTAGACTTTTTTTTTTTTTTTTTTAATGGGACTGAAGAGCAACAGCCGTTTAAAATGCTCAGTCTGTAATGGCTCCGTCTCTGTGCCTCAGATAGTAGTTTTTCTTTAATATGGATTTATAAAGTGTATTTATCATTCACTCAGTCAAAGCATGTGACACAGCACAAGCTTTTAGACCTACAAGTTAGTTTTACATTGGCTTTTTATCTTCATTTTTCCCATTCTATCTATTTTGTGCTCCCAACTGAGTTAATGAATCGCCTACTAAGGAAGCACAGCATGACTAGAAAATGGCTACAGATAAAGAAGCTGTGAGAGAAAGGATTCCTCTTGTGTTTTAATAAAAATGTTTGAGGGATCCAAGATTGCCAAATGAGCTTTTGGCCCAGTGTAGGACGTGATTGTGCCATTCTCAGGTGATGCGATTACACCGGTTGTCTATATGCTTGCTCACATATTTAGAAAGGTTAACACATTATTAATGCAGCTCCTGGGCATGAAGGGAGCAGTTAGGTTGCTTAACTAGGTATGTCAGTGCACTGATGTGATGATTTCTGCTCATTTAAGCGGATGCCGACTTACACAAAGCAAGATGCTGCTAATGTAATTAACAGAGGCAAAGCATGTTAACCTCCAAAGCTGGTTTGGTGGATGCCTAAGTCTCTAACCGGAGATTAGTACTCACGGAGTGGATAGAGATGATACTGTGCCGTGAGGTCATGGACACGATGTACATCTGCAGCACGGCCTTGTTAAACCTCCGTGCTCCCTCGCGCTCTCATTTCACCTCGTCTGCTTAGCCGGCCAGGAGGAGAAGGTTGCTGGGCTTACACAGGGAGTCTTTTAAGGAATCATTTGGACCAAATCCACATTAATGCTAATCTGCAGCAGGTAGAACCAGCATAATCCTACATGTCTCACTGCCATCTGCAGTATTAGCATATTGGCCCACTCGATGATCCCTCTGATCATACTGTGCACTATCATCCATAATTCTGCTTGAGAAGTCTGAAGCTGTTTTGTAATCTACAACTTAATCCAGGTTTAACTTTCCAACGTCTACGAGGAGTTCAGGCCTGTAATGCTTTGATAGAACGTTGAAGAATTTGGGAGTTTGGGAGTAATTTAATTTAATAATTTATTTGTTATGTAACAAGATACTTACTGATTCATTTTTGTGGGTGATTATTTAGCGTGATATATTTTTTTAAGTAACTCACAGCAAGAGTCAAGTTCAGAATGTGGACGGCAGGTCGCCATGTTGATGTCAACAACGCTGCTGATATAAAGTCATAATATACTTTAAGCACAGCAGTGGTAAACTAAAATATGTAATTTCTCATTAAAATGTTTTTTTATTATTATTATTATTATTGTTATTGTCACCAATGGTTGTAGAACTCATCATACAACTGTGTGAATCTCAAGTCCTCTCCATGCAGAGAGAGAGCCTTGATTTCTCATCGCTGATTGAACATGACCAATCAGAACATGACCTCAGTGTTTATTCCTCCCACCCCCCAGGTGATGCACCTGTTATCCTCTGCTATATTATTTTCACATTGCCAGTGTTTAAAGGGAACTAAAGCCCTGCTGCTGAAGTGTATAAATGTAGAAAGTCCAACACCTAAAATTCTTAGGACGTTTTTGCCGGGGCAAAATTCCCACAAACAATATCCATTGGGGGTGGGAATCACCAGTGATCTCATGATTCAATGTAATTACACTTCTTGGGTCATGGTTTGATTTAATCACAATTTGGTTAGTCAGGATTCCAAAGTTAACTGTGATGCTGGTGTGTTCACAGTCATAAAGGCCAACATTTCAAAAACACTAGTCATAATTCAAAATATATAGAGACTTTAAACAGTCACTTCTTTGTACAGATCAACAGAAGAAGCACCGCACTCTTTGTTTTGCGGAATCAGTCAAAATGATGCAACCTGCCTCTTTCACATAAGTGCAGTTAGAACAACCCGTAGTGATACAGGTCAAGTTATGGAAAGAAAGGAAATGGTTTCATTTTACTTCTTAATCAATACAACCTAACATAAACACTTGCATCGCAGATCACTGCAAACTGAACAACAAATTGGAAAATGGGTTCTGAAGGGAAATCATTGGCATAAGTACTAACTGGTAGTCTGGCACTGTTTTTTTCTATTTTCAGTAAAAAAAAATCTATGTGCAACACTTGGCTTTTCTCAGTGATTGCTCCAACTTTTATTTTGTCATAAAGTTGTGAGATGACTTTGTCACAGAAGTGTGAAGTGTCGTGAGAAAAAACATGGCATTCTTGAATCCCCCCCAACACACACACACACACACACACACACACACACACACACACACTCTTCATATCCATAGTGATTGTCTGCAGACCTATGCGGCTTAGTGTTGATCCTTGCTGATCGGATGACCGCCCAGGTCATGTGACAGCTGCACCTGTCACCTCTGACTTAGCTGTCATATCATGTAATTGACAGTCCAGCTTGGTATTTGTTTGAAGGCTGCCTCCATCCAAAGAAGAAGAGAGGAGAAACACACACCTGAATTAGTGAGGTGCTGGCCTGGGCTACTGGGCAGACACGAGAGTGCAGAGAGGGAAGCCTCACTCTCATAACTCTGATGCAAAAGTATTTATATTTTAGATATCATCGGCGTTTTGGCACAGATTGCCTACTTTGGGATAAAAGCAGTACAACACTTAAGCGTTATGTATACTATAAGGGATAAGTTTCAAGACAGTCATCAATAGCATAAGCCTATAAAATATGGATGGGGTCCATATCATCCTCTATCAGTCCAGGAAATTCTCTTAAGGCACATTTATAATTTCAAAAATTGATAATATTAGAGAAAACAGTTCTCATGCTGTGATGCTTTTATTGACCTTACAGACCACCACTGTTGACGCTGCTGCCTCCGCTTTTGCCTCTTTGTAGCAGGAGCGTTATTACGTCGCCATGAAATGTTTGACTCTGAGATGCCCTCCAGTGGATTTATTGCTTAACATTCATGCCAACAGAAAGAACGCATGAAATTACTTGTGGAGTGACAGCTACATTGTTTGAATTGGACATATTTATTTTTGCACATAAAGGGAGCATAAACGAGCCTTTAAACTTTCACTCTGGACCACATGAAGGTGTCCGCTTTACATCGAGCTGTGACAGACACTGACAAGAATATAAATATCGAACACTCAGAAGAAATTTGATAAAGACATGGTAAACTAACTTTATTTCTAGTTATTCCTTTATTTTATGAATGGCCACAAAAGACGTTGAATGGGCATCTTTGTGCTATGTTACTTGGGTAGTCATTGTACTATGACAGGTTTAATTAGCTTTCAAATACCTGAAGATGTAAAATTTATTGACAGTTAAAATATTGAAAAGGAGTCTGTAATATCTAAACATTTAGCTAATGTAAATATCAAGATAAGGTAAGATATCTGATGGCTGCTCTTGTACTGTATACTGACCAGTTTAACTTGTAAACCTGAAGCCCAGTCGCCAGGAAAAAAAAAATACCGGCATTTTCCGTTTCAGCAAATCAAGGATATGTTAAAAACTGCAGACCGGGGTTTGAGTCCTGTGTCAAGCAGGAGCTGTGCCTGTTTATGGCTAATAAGTGCTAGTAAAATGTCATGGTTAACATTATGAAATGGTAACAGCTAACCTCAACCTTGACAACTGACATTTTCCTAACCCTAACCATGACCTTCTTCTAACCTTAACCACATAGTTCTGGTGGCTTAAAAAGCAACAAACACAAGTGGCAAAAGTATAAAGAAGCTCATGAGTTCAACAGACAAACTGACATCAAATGTTAACAAAGCCAATGTAGCGGATCGACATCACATGACTGAGTCTAAATGTTGATATGTAACATACACTACTCACAAAAAGTTAGGGATATTCGGCTTTCGGGTGAAATTTCAGGATGAACCTAAAATGCATTATAACCTTTCCAGGTGAACTTAATGTGACCTTCTGTAAACTTTTGAATGCACATGTCCAACTGTTCAATGTTTCAGTACTTTTTGCACAAGTTGCTGTTCTCTAACAAGGAGTTTAACGGCAAAATTCACATCAGGTGTTTGATGCTCCAGCTCATCGAGGTCGCATCATTAGGGAATGGCTGCTGGAGACTGGGGTACCTCAGATGGAGTGGCCTGCACTTTCTCCAGACCTGCATCCCATAGAAAACCTATGGGATCAGCTGAGTCGCCGTGTAGAGGCTCGGAGCTCTGTACCCCAGAACCTCAATGTCCTGAGGGCCGCCCTTCAAGAAGAGTGGGATGCCATGCCTCAGCAGACAATAAGTCGACTTGTGAACAGCATGAGACGTCGTTGTCAAGCTGTAATTGATGCTCAAGGGCACATGACAAGTTATTGACACTGACATTTTTTGTTGTGGTATACCCACCACTGTTGTTGGCTTTTGTTTCAAGAAATTGTTTGAGATGAGGAAATCACCAGTGTATGCTTCTACTTAAATGCCCTACTTTCATGATATAATATCACTGTAGCGTGAACATTTTCCATTTTCCATAAATTTCACCCAAAAGCCAAATATCCCTAACTTTTTGTGAGTAGTGTATTTTTAGTTCAGGAGCATTGACACGTCACTCAGCGTGCTTGGTGGCTTGCAGAAATGTCAAATGACAACATTTTATTCTGGCGACCAGGTTGAAAACTTAACAGCTGCAGTGTGAATATCTCCGTTTCTTTCACACACAGTCGAGCCGATGCTGCTGGTTCAAAGCCAACAACCAAACAAGAACATTAGCTATGAAAACTGTCTGACCAAAGTAAAATATTGTTTTAACTCCGACGTCGCTCCTTGTTCCCCGAGGAGCGGCAGCAGAGGAAGGACATGGAGCACTGAGTCCCTCCATCCCTCTTTTTACTTCCTGTATTTAACAGACAGCCGTGAAATGAACGCCTTAATTATTCATGTGTTAATATGTATATATTTAAACTATTGGAATGGGCACAAGCATCTATTATTCATCATTCCTGGGCTTTTTATGAGATTTATCATTATTAAGTGAGACTGTGTGGGTGGCAGAGTGGACACAGGAGGGCCGCGGTAATACTGTGTGTGTGAACGAGTGTTAAGATCCATGTATGGGTGCACGCCGCGCTCAGAATCATAAATCACCCGCGTTGATCTACAGAGTGTGCGCATGTGTATTTAATCACGTTTCACGACTGTTTAATGCAGGGCGTCATCATTAATATTCAGGCCATGTGTGAGTCTTTGTTCTTATTTTGCATGTAGACATATTTTGTACTTGTGCAAGCTCTGTGAATTTATATGCACGCACGTGTGTGTGTGTGTGTGTGTGTGTGTGTGTGTGTGTGTGTGTGTGCGCGCATGAGATTGACCATTTAGTGAATTTGAAAAGACAAAACAAAACAACCTGAGCCTGTGGTTGCAGTGTGCAGAGAGCTCAGAGCAGCAGGGCACTCACATTACCAACAATAATGACCACCATCTACTAATCAATACTTCCTTTTACCATGCTAGTCACACCTGACTACATCCACTGTGTGTGTGTGTGTGTGTGTGTGTGTGTGTGTGTGTGTGTGTGTGTGTGTGTGTGTGTTTAGAAATGCTAAATCAAACCTTGTTTATGTGCACACACACACAAATCTGTGTCTTCTCTCCCTATTCAAACAGTTGGACAGTATTGTTCATGCCTTTTGTTCAGCAGTGGGGTAATCAGTGTACCATTCTTATTTCTTTAAAAAAAAATAAAAAATAAAAAATAAAAACCTCAGTTTGCAGAGGGTGTTGATGTTCCCACAACAATAACAAGTGCACTTTATCAATTTTATCCTAATAATTTTTTCATTGAAAACTGATTTGTGGGAGAGGACACAAATGCCTTAACAAGGATGCAGAATAAACCAGAATAAATCAGCTTACTGCACATATATACAAGTTGCACAAAAATCATGAGATAGGAAATAACTTAAAACCTAAAAATAACAATTAAAAAAGCTAAATTATTGTTATGGAAACAGTGACTGGAGATCAACTTAACCCGCTTTTTATTTGCAGGTGAATGCATTTGACTCATTCACCTGTTATGCATACCTTTCCTGAAGTGTCTTTTGTCCTCTTCGTCTTCCTTTTTGTCTTCTTCTTTTTCGTCTTCTTGCTGTTGCTGCTCTGTCATTGTTGACTTGGCTTGCTGCGGGAGTCAGCGTTGGCCCTAAGTGTTAAACCAAGGCCACCTTCACTGAAGAGAACTCCCCTGACAATTTCCCTTACAAATCAATTTAGCCAGCCTCTGGATTGGTGAATCGATCATTCAGCTGATCGGCTCCCCGATCAGATAATCAATTTATCACCGTGTGAACCATTGACCTTTTTATAGAGTGATCTGAACAATGAAGGATGAGCTGACAGTGGCGTTCACTGAGAAACATGTCCGATAGCTCTCCGTGTCCTCGAAGAACCCGCCTCCCAGATGAAATACTCCACGAGAAGCGTCTCGCTCCACAGCCTGAACCTCCGTTAACAATTTAATGAATACGAGCATGAAACCTGCAGTGAGTGTCATTGTCAAATAATAAGATCTCACTCACTCAATAAGTTTTTTGTTTAGGGAAAAAAAAAAAAAAAAAAACATTGTATGGCTGTATTTGTTCCGCAGATTGCCGGCTTAGTGTCTCATGTCCCTCGGAGCAGCAGTTTCTCAGTTTGTAATGAAATATTCCAGATAATTTTCTTTTCTGCCCATAATGAATTCAGAGTAATTGGTTTCTCCAAGGACTACCTGTCAAGTGTATCCAACTTATTCATGCTGAAACCTTCAAAGAATGAATCAACTTTGGTAATATCTATAATTTTGATTTTGAAGTGTATGGTAAAACTACTTATGAAATAACTATATTAAAAAAAAGTATGAGAAAGTGCGGCTGTTGGTGATGTAGGGCCGGAGTTCTTCATCTTTTTCAGCCACGGAGCGAAGTAAGATTTCAAATCTTTCACCCTGAGACCCAGGCGTACTAAAACAGGCAACTTATTACTCATGTCATAAAATGAGGAAGGCCCACAATTGGTATTAGTTCCATACAGGGTAGATAGAAAGGGAGAAAAATGGATTTAAGGTAATATTTCCCTCTCAGAGAAACACATTTGATAGTTTCTTAAGCTCCTTGTTTCTCGAAACCAATCACAACTTTGTCATACTGACTGAATGCAAATCATTAAAATGCTTAAAGTTTTGAGTGGCACGCTGTGTGATGGTACCAAAAGATGACAAAGTGATGAAGCCGAGTTTCCCTTTTTTGAGAATATGCCGCGTTGTTGAGTTCGCTATCCTTGGGTTCCTCTCCGCAATTATTTCTGAGCTCTGATGAAATATTCTGGTGAAGTTTCTCGACACCGGCTCTGAGGCTTGGCAGGTGGTAAGAATGAGCGTGAATGTTTTAAAGAGGGGGGGGAACAGCACCGAGCAGAGACTTGAGATGAGGCTGGAGCGGCCTTGGGCGGAATTGTGTCTCTTTTCTTTTTACCAGCAAGTGAATTGGAGTCTGTGTCTGCACTCACTGCAAAATATAAAGAGAACAGGACAGACAACAGTCAAATCTGTCAGGGTTACACGGCATTGAGGGAGTAGTTTGGCAAAGCAGAGCATAGATAAGGTTTGCAGGATGAGATAATGCAGAGCTGCCGGGGAAGAGAGAACACACACCAAGTATCTTAAAAAATACACCAAACTTTTGGAAGACTGGCCTGTTGGTGAAGTTATTTCTTAAGTATTGAGAACAGGCGTGTGCTCCTGCTAGCCTGTTCTCTTCAAGCAGTTTTCAACAAGTGTCATCCATCAGAGATATTTACTCTTCATAGCCTATTCGCTTGTTATCTCATTAGTGTTAAACAATATAGTAAAAATTTTTATACCTGTTACAGTAATGCATTAGCTTACATATTGATATTTGCAGCTGGCTAAGTTAGGCAATGCACACCCGGCAAGTCTTCAGCTGTATAAACAAATCCTTTGAGTTACACACAAAAAAAGTAGTATTGGATCTTGCGTGTGCTAGCAATTATTCAGAAACTTCTTCGTATAAAGGTCAGTGGGATTTCTTTGGGACTCTTTGGACAGGCTTATATTTGGAAACCTTGTCAGAATTATTCACCAGATATGAAATGACTGGAGCAGGCTCTGCACTGCTGTGCACTGTTGTTTGAGGCTTGCCATAGTTGTCTTCATTTTTCTAATAGCTTTGTTTTTGTTCCTCGATGTGCAACAAATTTTGGAAGTCTACAAAATCATTTCTTTGTCATATTTCCTGGAGCAGCCAACCACGCAACAGAAGAAGACAGTGTTATTTGTAGTGCTGGGACTGTCTCCCAACATGGCCGCCAGGGATTTCCAGAATACTTCAGCAAAGCCTCCGTACTTTGACAAGCTCCCGCGTGTTGGGCCAAAATAAGCTGTTCACTGAAAGAATTATGAAGTTTGAGTTTTTGTGCCTTTGTCCCATCCGATGCAAGCCAACAGGTTGCCTCATATTTCTTCAACAGATGATATCTCATTGTTGGCTATTCAGCTGTTCAAACAACACGCTGCTTTTCTCTCTTTCTCTCTCCGATGCTTTCTCTCCCTCCTCACCTCTGTAACGACTGTGTTATGTTCAGCACCTCCAGATGTAGGCTAATGAATACTTTGATGCTCAATATTTATAATGGAACTAATAGTCTGCAAAGTGGAGATGGTTAAGGAGTTTAAACATACCTGGAGAAGATGGCGATGACTCATTGTTTAATGTCTGGCTGTGCTTTCATGTGCCATGCTCTGCTGCACGGGGGCCATGCTGATCATCTCTCTTACACACACACTGACGTGTAGAGTTTCCTTTATTTGCGAATGTAAACCACTGAATAGAGCACCTCTGTCGTTCTCTCCAAAAGTCTCGTCTGCCTGTGGTGTGTCATCGAGACAGAGCCGCACTCCGACTCCGGCTGCGTGTGTGTGTGTGTGTGTGCGTGTATTCTGAATGAACCGCAGGAGGATGTTTATACACGGTGAGAAAACGCAGACGGCGCTCTCAGGTCAGCGCTGGAACGGTAGCGCTCACCTCATTCGCTCACGTTGAGATAGACACAAATAGACTGTGAGATGAAGAGATGGAGGGGGAAATAAAGAAGAGAAGGGAGAGAGACTCCACCCAAGTCCACTTGCCCTTCAACTGATCAGACAGTAACAACAATATGAGAGCAGATTAAATTACCTTCGGCGCATGCACACATACACACGCGCACACACACACGTGCAGCTCGCTGGGATGGGGTCATGCCATTCTGTCTGCGCTCCATCCTATCTGTCATCATCGGATCAATTGCCAAGCAGAGGTCAATTACTCTAGGCCTTTCATAATGGTTACAGCACATTGCAGAACTATTACAATCTCTGCCACAGACACCCTCTTCATATTTCCAACCTATGATGGATGATCCCCAGGGTCAACTCCCTGTGAGAGTGTGTGTGTGTGTATGTGCGTGCATGGGAAAGATGTTGCGTGTCAAAGAGATTTTGTTTCATTATCTTAACCTTTCTCTCATTTCATCCTACCTTTTTTTCTTCCCCTCAATCTCTACAGTTGGTGCCAGTTTAATGAATTGAAATGAGTTTAATTGCGGTGTTTCTGAGTCGTGTTTTTTGACGAACAGCTGACCCCAACCTGCTTCTTTTTGTCTGCTGTTGCTGCTGCGGCAGGAGATAGCAAGACTGACTCGTTCACTCGTTCACAAACACCATCTGACTCTCTCACCCTCTCATTTGTGTTTGCTAGAAGAGAGAGAGAGGGAGTAATTGCGAAGATTTTAATCTCCACAATTACCCCTCACATAACCCCTGAGTTAATTTCCTTGCAATGGCTCTGAGATTGACTAAGAGTTAAGCGTGTCACTCAAATATGTTCTTGAGTAAGACAAATGATGAGACTGAATCTTCCCGTTTTCCTCACCCGCATCATGTGATGTGTAAATAGTACAGGTGTGATCTGAAGATAGTAAGAACCAAGGTTATTTCAAACTTGTGAAGCTTTGTGAACTCGTGAAGTGAAACTTTGTGAAGTTATTGTTTTGATATTATATTAGTAAGTGGGCATGCTACCGTGGAATTTTGCACTTGAGAAATTATGGCATATTTCTCTTGCATGAGCATGTTCTGTATGAATGCATTTCTTATTGATTTAAGCCCATTCATTACAGGAGAATGTTATCCATGTTACCGTCAGAAGAGTGGCTTTGAAACAGACAAGAAATCATGTGGCTTTGGATTCCTTTTTTTTCTTTCTTTTCAGTAGTTTTACAAAAAATAAAAAATAAAAGATGAACTAAAATGTACATTCATGCTTAATTTTAGTTGTGGTGAAGTTTCAGTTCACTAGAATAAACCTTTGCGAAAAAACTGTGGCCTCTTTCAAGGTTTGTCTCAGGGCAGCAAACTAGATAATACACAATATGCAGGCGATACACTTCTGATTGCTTTGAAAGAGCTCTGAAAGACATTTATTACGAATTAGCTAAATACTGAAACACAACACAGTTTCCATCCTCTTGTTATTTTCAATGCCATTTTCGTGGTTTGTCCATGTATTTTGCTTAAATTACAGTATAATCTTCAGTAAAATGCTTTTGTCGAGCGGATGAGTGGTGTTATCGTATGGCAGTTAGAGTGTGGATATTGATGTGTGCATGTGTGTTAATTAATGGGTGTTTTTCTTTTGCGTGCAATTATATCTTCAGCTGTGTGTGACTTGCGCACATGAGTCCTTTGCTGTTTGCTGAAGGTGGATTGGGAATGGCTTCCTGCAAATAAAAACATTAAATAAACTAGAAAAGAGCTGCGGCTGTTAACGCGGCCCTACCAAGGCACATTAGGTTCGATGGCGATCAATAATGCAAGCGGCCTCCTTATAGCCGCGCGTGTGCGTGTGTGTGTCTGCATGCGCGCGTGTGTGTTGCGTGCATGTCTGACTGACTTTCTGTGTGCGTGTCTGTCAGTCAGGTTACAATGCCTCCACTGTTGTCAGTTAAGTCACCTCTCCATATTGATTGGCTTTCCTAAAAATGTGTTTTCCATTGATTGACAGAGGAGTAATTAAATGATGGAGAGAGAGCCCCGGGCGCTCTGCATTGATTGGCTCCACCAGATTTAACAATAAACTGCATCTCAGATGGGAAGGCCTATTTAATAACCTTAGAAATTGTATTTTATGGTGAATCATTGACGACAACAACAGGTAGCAATCATTCCCCAGTAATTGCTACTTCTCACTCACCCCATTGGACTTTACCCAGACTTCAGAGCAGAGAGGATCAGAAGGAAAGTGAGTGAGAGAGGGGGGGAGGTAGAGAGAGCTACTTGTCAACAAGTTTCCCTCTCTCTCTCCTCTCGTTATCTCTGTGGCCTCGCAATGAACCCGCGTTCACAGCATCCACCAAGAAACATGTTTTTTTTTTTTTTTTTCTTCTTGCCTCATGTCAGAATTTTCTCTGTGTGTGGAGAGATGAAATGAAACGCAGCAGATCAGATTCGTTCTCACAGCACTCCCCAGCCCCTGCAGAAACCAAAAGCAGCCGTGGAAGTGGTGACCGGAGTTTGACTCCTGAATTTGTCAAATTGTGAGAATAACTGATTTTTTACAGAGAGATGGAGAAGATGAGGAGGTACGGGGGGGGGGGGGGGGGGGGGGGATCGAGATAACAATAGAGGGAGAGAGAGAGAGGAAGGAAATGAGTGCAAGCCACAGAGCGAAATTGGGGGAGAATGCAAGCGAGAGCAAAAGAGGAAAAAGGGAGAATAGAGCAGGAGAGGAAGGAGGAGAGTTAGAGAGTGTGACCGTGAGCATGTGACAGAGACAGAGAGCAGAAGAAATGGAGAGAGAGAGAAGGATGCGTGAGAAACAAGTGACAGAGAGGAGAGGAGGGCAGGGGTTACTCTGGGTTGTTGTGAGTCCCTGCTGCCATACCTAATGAGCCGGTTGCATGGCTTCTGCGGTCTCACAGGAGATAATTAAAACTCAAGTGCTGCCACGGCTGGAGCCAGTGCCAGGCGGATGGATTGAGACGTGAAGGGCTTGCTCTTTGATAAGAAACCGTTCCCAGACAGATGACCGGAGCCTGTGGGCTCTCTGAAGCAAGCGGCTGTCACTGGCCCGCTGGCTAACCCCTCGACACACACCCCAACCCCCTCCGCTCAACAGGCCTAGACGCTGATTAGGACTGCATTCAGGATGCATGAAGAGTGTGAAAAATGCTAGACGTCGTGACCCAGCGCTCACCCCTTCCCTCTATAAGACATGTCTGCCTATGAGAAGACAGAGAAAAGAGAGAGAGGGGGAAAAAAAAGCACTCCATGACGCACCACTTGCTGCAAAACATTTCGCTCTCAGTATTGATGTTTTGGTGCCTCCTCAGAATATATGACAGCTGGGCTACGTTGTGTTATAAACAGACAGTGGCAGTGATGATGCTAATGGTGGCGGTTGAGGCAATGCAATTTTTTGTCTGTCAGTGCATGTGGATCTTCTTTCTGTCAGGGCTCCCAGATAATGAGGGTTACTCTGGGGTTCTTGTAAAATCATCTGAGAGGACCCTGAGTTCTAGTCAGGCAGTTGTAGGGACAGCCCCTCTGGGGTGTAAAAGGTAGTCTGCTCTAATCAGCCACTTCACACTCCCACAGTCTCTCTGGATTTAGCTCACCAGCTGTGCTATTTATAGCTGCGGTAGAAACATAATGAAATAGCAAAAGGCCTCTTTACTCCAGCAGCTGGTTAGAATACAGCAGCACGTATGAGTGGCGCTCTGACTCGTTGTTTGTGCTTGTTTGTTTGTGCTTCCTCTCACGCTGCAGCGCTGACCTGCATGTGAACTGCGCCTCTCGCCTTGTCACAGTTTTGATTAGCGCACACAATTGCCACGTCTGCAGCGTGAAGTAGAGGAGGTTGAGATCAGGTCAATATTAATGTCACTGCTACTGTTAATGACACAGTTATTAATGACCTCCATGGATCTTTGTCATACTCTCTTTTCAGCTCCAGATTATTATAAATATCACTACAACTATTATGACGGCAGCGACTACAAATACTACTGATAGTAATAAAAACACGTGACTTTAAGCTGTTCAGTGGTGAACAATGAAAATGTAATTCATAAACCACTGGAAAATACATATTTTGTTGCTTAACTGGCCTTGTATAAATATCTCGCTACATTTAATTCATATTTTTCTAAGCGCAGTGTTCTGACTCCTTTTTCAGTACCCACTCTTAAGCTTAACAAAACTTAAATTCTCTGAAAAACCTTGGGCGTGTATTCACCTGTTAAGCGTTCCATCAGTTTAAACTTGAATTCTCTTTTAAAGGTGGATTTCTGGGAAGTCTTGATGTAAGAAGTTCAACTCCAGCAGCTGCTTTTGTAATGGAAGAGCAATCAGGTGAGTCCAAAACAGTTTCGTTTTCCAAGTACAAAATGCTGCTTAGATCCAAAGTCCATAACTTAGGCCAATACATAGATAAGTACTTTTCACAAGCCAATGATGTGCCAAAATGTTCATAAAATGTTAAGATATAAGCTATTATAATAATATACAGTGCATCACTTTTTCCATCAGTTGTTGACATGGCATCTCAACTCGGCTGTTTTAGAAAATACAAGTTGAAACAAACTGGCCATCAGGGTAATGCTGTACACTGTATATCTGAGTCTGGACAATTTTACACAACTAACTACCAAAAAGCATCATGTTAGTGTCTATAAACATATACCTGTTACAGACTGGATAGGAGTCAGTTATGGTCAGATAACCAGCACTTGGGAAACACTACCACATCAAATTTCAAAACTGTGGTCGAAGTCAATACTTTTGTCCTTTTGGAGAAAGTTCTTCCAAGTTCCAAATCTTGGTCAGAACAAACTTTTCATGGAAGTGAGGACAAAAACACTTTGTTTACAGTTTGAGATGGACTGACAATTAAGATGCACAGCTGCTCATTTTCTCATGTTTCAACCGGCCCTGTACTATAGATTATTGCTCTGCTTGCGTCATTCTTGCGATGAATCTTGGGGTTTTCTATTTGTTCTACTCCATGAAGTCACCACTTGATGCTTTCTCTGACGGCAAGTAAACTCCTGGGATCTTCAGCCGTCCTCACATCCTTTTGTTGTGGAATTGTGCTTTGGCCATTAGCTATTATGTCAAACACAACATGAAGGACACAAGAAAGCACGAGAATGCAAACTGAAGAATTGCTGCTGTTTCTTGTGAGAGGGAACCTCGGGAGGGTTATTTAATTTTAGCTTGTTAAATTTTAGCTCACCAAATGTCACGGACATCTTCCCAATAGATTTTGAAATATTAAATTTGACATTTTGGCCAAAGGAGAAAAAAAAGATGTCTTATTGAAGCTAGAGAAAAGGTCCTGAGGTCACCAAAATTGACAGGGTTCATTCCCTGGGGAGCATGAATCTGTTTGGCAATCCACCCAGTAGATTTTAAGACATGTTGCTTCGGGTTAAAGTGTTAGAAATACAGACACATGTAGGGATGGACACCAGGATGGACTGACATGGTTATCCTTAGGCCCTTGCCTAAAAGTTATTGCTATGGACAAAAACATTTGTAAGACATAATTTGAAATTAGATGCGATGGTCCGTGAATTTGTTCAGTGATCAGTGTCTGCAGTATAGCTTGTGTCTTCATATATTTCATAGTATAAAGGATTAATGGCTCCTGCCTGATCTAATATCTTTACGGTGCTTTTGCTGTGTTTGGGTAATGAAAACATCCTTTAAAGATCTTTTTAGGTAAATTTCAAAGCATTCTTGGTTACAACCTGGCCCTGGCCCAAAAAACCCTAAGCTCATAAATGGTGTTTGCATTGGCAAGACTCTTTAAAAACCTGTAACCTGTAAACTAACTCTGTTATTATGCAACATGCTGAGAGCAAAGCATGTATAAGTTGCAGTGACTGTGTTTGAATGGAGCCTCACAACAATGCTGGAGGAACAAAAGCCGGGATGGTAATAATGCAGCTGTCAGTCACACTTTTACATGCTGCTGCAGTGTTGCCCCACCCCCCAGGGGAGTTAATTTGGAATATCCTGCAGTACAAGAGCAAATTGAAATTGGATGAGCAAAGTAATTCCACTTGCCTGTGTGCAGATTTGGCATGCTCTAAAATTCTCCTACACCATTTCTGATCATGACGCTGTGTATAATATCACACGGTGGTGAATAAAGGGTTAAAGACCTGGGCCTGGTGGCTAAGCTCAGCCCAAACCACATCTTTATGAGTGTGTGTTATTGCTGCTCTATGTACTGTATTGCTTCTCTGTCACCTCAGTCTAATTATTCGGCTGCAGCACAATCACACATTCAGGCCCATGCAGCAACTATATTTTAAATGGAAACACATGAGCCTTAATGTCACTGAGGCATGAAAAAATACACTGCAGAAGTAGACCCAGGCTCTGGGCTTTGGCAATCAAGCCAGCATCGAGAAAGCGAGACCCTTTATGGGGGTGTGCACACACTGAAACACACAAATACACACACACACACACATTGAAACACACTGATAAACCTGACCATGCGAATCAGCGGTGGCTTACACGTAGAGCAGCAGACATGTACATTAGCTACAAATGAGACATTCATCCCATGTCTAGTGTGTTTATGGTTTCATGAATAAGGGAGAATATCGTCCCAGAGCTTTGCCCCAGGCCTTGTAAAGCTGGCACGGGAGCCAGCCATGCATCTGATGGGGGTCGAATGGCCTTTTTAATCGATTCCCCATTCATTGATTTTGCTTGGCCCTTGTGACTCAAGGTTTCTCAGAACCCTGCTTTTGATCTGGCCTTAATGTGTTGTTAATGCATGAGAGAGAAAGACAGGGAGAGGGGGAGAGAGTCTTTATTGTGAAATATGGGACTCTAAATTGTTGCCAACGGTATATGAACCTGCCTCACAAACCATGCTGTAGCGCAAGAGCCAGACCTTGTTTAAATTTCACAATGGCATCCGTTTTTGGATGCTGTCCCGACTGTCTTTAAAGTCTTTTTTTTTTTTTATTTCTCTGACAATTCATAAAGCATCCATTATGTGTCCCAAACGGCTGAAACAGCAGAATTTTCTCTCTAGCCGGGGCCCGTAAATGGAATTTTAATTAACAGTAAAAACCATGCAATGACTTGGAAAGGCGGTAATGAAGTTTTTTTTTTTACACGGCGTGCAATTTACGGCGTGTGGTTTGGGTATTTCGACGATATAATCACGGAGGGGGGCTCACATCCAGACACAAGCACAACAGAACTGCCTTTGTTTGTCAGCGACATGCAAGAGAAAAATGGTGAGACCATTAAGGCACAATGGACCAGATGCGAGCCATTGTGTGTATCGCCTTGCCAACGCTGCTGTGAGCTGAATGAAATCGGAAGAGAGGGACTACCTTTAGCGAGTTGAACCAATGGGCTCCTGGCTGGGCGTTTATGCGCAATCGAAATTGTCTTAAAGTAGCCAGCGACCAAGACAATGCATGAAACCCAAATTGACAAACAGGTGAATAGAGGTAGAAGACTGCAGTGTGTTACATCACCTCTCTTTTTCTTTCACATGTTCATCAAGTGGCCATGTTCTCACAATTGATATCAGTTTCATACTCTTTGTCTTTGTCTCTTATCCCGCATCTCTCTCTGTCCGTCATGTTACTCTTATTTGATTCATTCTCACCCCCTGAACTTCTGTCTGTGCAGTGGCTTAGCTTTTATAAAGAAAAAATAGAGAAAAAAAAAAACATCTTTCGTGTAGATAGGGAGCTCACTCTGGTTTCAGGGGAGATCAGCTCATTTGCAGTTTTGGCGCCGACACACTCGACTGCCTCTGGTCGCTTTTGCTGTGAGCCACAATGACTGCAACTTCATCCAGTATACATTTAACCAGGCTCTTCATCAGGATATAGAGTACAACAGTCACATGGCACGGCTAAGTCCTTTCTGGCTCCAGAGGTACATTGCCCCAGTCATTTCTCCCATGGGAATTCATGATTATACTGGGTTTTACATGGAATGAACTACAAGAAACCACTGCTTTTTCGCACCATTTGCCTTGCATTCAGTTTTATCTTCAGTGAATACAGTGATTTCTAATTTGCTGTACACAGATACATTGTTTAATTTCATGTTGTTCTAGATATTGTTCCAGTTTGGCTGTCTGATTTTGACATCTTATATCAAAATCAGACAGAGCCATGGCTTCTGCAGAAGCATCGTTTCACTGAGGAAAACTCTGGACGCCTGCTTGTTTTCTCTTTGTTGGGATATTTTTTTCACAAGCACCCTCTTTCTTGAGGAAACGTCTGTCCATAACCTTTTTACGGCAATGTGCAGAATCATTTCCTTTTCCAGTTCAGTCCATTTTTGGATTCTTGTACCTGCCTACCATCAGTGTTCATCTGAATGCTTCCTTTTGTCTTAGAAATCAGACAGACTTCTGTAGAGTCATCCTTTCACGTTCTCATTACTAATTGTAAGTCATCCTTGCATAGTTAATACATAGTAGTTCAAAATAAATTCCTCATGATGAGTAGATTTTGCTAGTGAATCAGATTTTTACTCCTCAAACTCAACTGTTGCGCTCCTTTGAAAGTATTTTGCCTGAGCTCCAACCAGTTTCACTGACTGTCAGACACGTATGACACTTCAGGCTACAGTGAAGAGAGCAGAGTGCACAGGCAGGCGCGCTGGCTTGGGATTTTCCACTCATACTCAGTATAAGCCCTCTTTTGCTAGTATACCACCAGCCTTGATTTCAAGTTAATGACCCCAAATCACTCAAGCCCCCCAACCCACACCCCCTTGTTTCTGGTGCTGGCTCCTCCTGTGGCGCCTGGTGCTTCTCACCGAGCTTTTTAAAGCAAAAACCCTCACCTTCAGCGAGACACAGCCAAAACACCCCCACCTCCTTTTTTTCATCTTGTCTCATGCTGAGAGAAAGTGAGCGAATGATTTGGGCGGGTGGTGCATCATGAAAAAAACATCAGAGGGAGAAATCCCTCCATGACGCCATGTTTCATCCCTCAACACACTGCAATGGTGAAATGGGGTCATGGGGCGGACACCTGTAGCCCCCCACTGAGCGCTGAACTCTGGGAGAGAGGGAACGAGAGAGGCAGACAGTGAGGGAGGCAGAAAGAAAGGAAACGAGCTGCAAGACTCGATGAGCTCAGTGCTGCAGTGCTGAGCGGAAATGAAGACACAGAATAAACCGCATATCGGCCTTGTCTGTGTGTGTCACACTTTGTTTGGCTTTGTTAGTGTCTTTGAGTCGCCCTCCTCCCTCTGGGTAAAGTTCTTTTCAATTCTTTTTTTCTCCTCTCTGGCTTATTTTTTCTTGTATCATTTCACTGTTCCCTGTGGTGTTTATTTTTTCTTTACTCTTAGACATTGTAAATACAAATTGCACTTGAATATAGTGAACGCAACAAGGTGTGACATTAGCATAATATAAAAAAAAAATGACACAAAGAAAACAAGTAGAACACATAATGGGGCATGAACTTTTGCAGACTTTGCTGCAGAGGTTTTGCCATGTTTACCGTTGCTTTTGTGTTACAGCGTGAAACAACTGTGTAGCAAAGAAGCAGTCAGCTCCTCCTCGGTCCGGGTGATTCATATGTCTGTGACACAGATCAGTCTTGCTCGTGAGGATAACAGGTTCGTCTCAGGTTAAGTCTTTACCGATCTCACAATCCTGTGCCTGTCAGGATAAATGCTTGTGCTAACAAACTGAGCTAAATCAAAAGTGTGCTCGTGAATTCGTTGAACGACAGAATGGGGCTGATCGGAGTCTCGCCCACTTTACAAACTCAGTCGCAGGTATTTTCAAACCTTTAATTATCCGGGGGAAAACTGGCTGAAAAAAAAAAAAAAACCTGACTGAATCAGACAGCCTCCATCCAGCCGTTGTGAGGATTCAAACCAGTGGTTTTCTGCTCACAAGCCTGGTTGTTTAACATCTTCTGCAGACCGAGGGTTGATGTAATCATGTGCCCTTCGAGCAATCCTGTGCTGTTCAATCAGCGTGGAAAAGGTGCATTAACACACACCACATAACAGAGCAGAGATCTCTCTCTCCCTCTTTCTCCCCCTCTCTCTCTTTCTCTCTCTCTCACCATCTATCTGTCTCATTGTCTACCTGTTTGTATGTGCATGTCTGTCTCTCTCTTAGTCTCGCTGTTTGTGTGCCTGTCTGTCCCTCTCAGCCTGTAGTCATCTCCACCTACTGTTTTTCATACTTTGTCTCTTGCCTGCAGTTTCATTTGTGTGACATAACACACTTTTAATCTATTTATTTATTCAGTTATTTTGCTCTAAGATCGCGCAATGACGATGCACAATAGATAGATAGGATATAGATATTCCTGTGACATAGCAACCAGGCAGCTATTGGCTGAGAAGTCCGGGGATCTCAGCATGTGATTGGAGGGCTCGGGGTGATGGAGAAGCGGAGTGGTGCTGGGGTGCGGGCCGGGGATGGAGACAGAGGGCAGAGATGCATGGAGGGAAGGGAAGATGGACAGATAGGTGGGAAAACTTGGCTGCAAGTGCAGTATCTGTGTGAGTCTATTTGTGTGCCGCAATTGTTGTTAACATGTGTTTGTGTGAATGCGTCAGTCTGTGGGCGTGTGACAAATATGCATTTATAGCCTAGTGTATGTGTGCAGCGATTTTTGGTAGGGAGGTTGTTTTTTTTTTTTTTTTTTTTTTTTTTTTTTTGTGGGAATGCGTCACTGCGCAAGTGTGTGTGTATGTGTTTAAGCAAGGTGGTGGGAGTGTTCGGTGTCAGTAAGGGCAGAGCTAAAAGTGAAGTGAAAAGTCGATGGCGGCGAGTCAGTGAAGCGAAGATGTAGGTTATATCTGAAGTTATGTAATGGCTGTTATTGCAACTATATGAAAACATTTGGTCCTCTTTATTGCTTTTTCTGTCTCTATTTCCTTCTTTCTGAGTTTTATCATGCTCCTTCCTCTCTCCACTAATAAAATCCATGCTGATGTTTGCGCATCTGCTGCTGCCTTCATCATTAGCTCGCAGCAGATCTGGCAAACTTTAAAGAGAAATCACTCTTACGACAATTTATTCCAATTTCAGGGCCCCAGTTGTAAAAAAAAAAAAAAAAAAAAAAAAAAAAAAAACTTGTACAAAGACTGTTTTATAGGCAATTAGAACATATATACCTTTAGGCAGCATTTACATGGACACAACTAATGTCATGTTTATGATCTGTTTGCAGTTGCTGATAAAGCAGTAAGCTGGTCATGCTGTTTTTTCTTGTCAGACAGATATGAAAAAGCTCTTTGCAATGAAGAGTTAAAAATCAGCCCATTTACTGTGCGTGAATGCAGCCTTAGTGCTGTGATGCCGCTGGGAGCCCAGACCCACGAGTTCATTTTTACTGGAGGCACCGGTCTTAAATCCTCCTGTCAGCCGCTGACACAGAATCTGGCTACTAGCCACTATCACTTCCCTTCCACCCCTCTGCTGCTCCCTCAGACTTATAGACGGACACACACACACGCACACATCTGTTGAGCCACAGCTTTCCCAGAGGTGCAACAGAATGAAATAGTATGATTATGTCAAGTCCCTGTCAGTAGCTTGGTCCAACCCAATAATCCTCCCATTTTGGCTGTGGTTCCTGACTCTCTGCCACAGATCTAATAAGAGGAGCGGGGAGCCAAAAGAATATCAAAAGCTGACGGGAGACAGCAGGCAGCTGTCTCAAGTTCTGTGACTGATTTACCAATACCTGTTATGCAAATGAGGTCAGTGCAATTCTAGCGCTCTCTCTCTGTGGCTCGGATTGTGCTTGGAACAGCATCAGGTAGAGGGGGAAAGGTGGTGAGCATTTTATTTATTTTTTTAGCTGGCAAATTAAAATAGTCTGACTGCGTGATAGATGTAATATCCAAAACGGTCTAAATTTCCCCCTTTTCCTACATTTGTTTTTAAAATGTCTTGTCAGGTCTTTTGTAATTGTTTTCTTATTTAAAAAAAAAAAAAAATACTGTGAATAATATTCAAGACATGTGAGAAGGTAGCACATCTCAATTTTTTAAGTCAAGTAAGACAAAATACTCACATTTCATCTGTTTATTTGGCTCACATCACGCTAGAAAAAGGATTACGTGTTTTGGCACAGAGCCTTCATGCATCAGTTTTCTGCCTTTCATGATTTAGTGTTGCGTTGCTCCTTAATGGATCATACCAGTGATTTTGAGTGTTTGGCCAATTCACTACCATTTACTCACATTTTACATTGCAACAAACCATTTTGCAAAGAATGCAGGGGTACTTAAGATTTCACAACATATAACCTAATCAAAATCCCTTGATTTTCAAGATGATGATATTCTAACACAGTTCTAACATAGGACACTTGTACACTTGATTTGGGAAAATCAAGTGGGATTTCTATATTAATGCTTAATGAATAAACAATGGACAGTGTGGCTCTGTGCTTGGTGAGTTTACTTTATGGTAAGAGATGGTTTAGTGTGTGGAGATCCACTTGTTTACATCCAGCCGCTCAGCCCCAACAGCCAAGCTTCATCTCAAGCCTTCACAGTCCAAACAAATCCAATCTCCACCACCACCGCCCTTCTGTTTCCACCCCATCAGCCCTCGTCCTGTCCTCCACCTCCAGATTCACTCATCATCATTAGCCTGCGACCAAACCCCAGTTCCCATCTCCAGCCTCAGCGGGTCTCCCCTCCCTCAGCTCCGGCCGTGTAGTCCCAAGGCCATGAGGGAAGTCTGGGTGGAAGCTAATCCCTGGTCTGGCTTTAAGTGGTATAGGAGTTGCCCACTCTGCAGACCTAATCCCCTGCTAAACTCAGAGCAGTCTTAACATGATAGGGCACCAGCTGACTCTCAAGACTCTCTCTCTCTCTCTCTCTCTCTCTCTTTGACTGTCTGTATCTATCTCTCTGCTTTTCTGCCTCTCACTTTTTTCTTTCTTTCTTTGTCTTGGTCTCACTTGTAACCCTCTTTATTACCTGCCAGACTCTTGAACTTTGATTTCTTTTGTTTACCTAAGTAGCTCATGTGCATGTTTGTGTAAATACATATGCATGCTTTTTTTTTTTTTTTTTTTATTCTGTGTAGTCTAAGAGTTGAAGTCGACGTGGAAGAAGCCGGTCATCAAAGTATGAGTTAAATGTTGTATGCTATTAATTATTCATCATGATGTTATACACAGTAGGTCACAATGACAGTGTTGAGCAACTTTTTACAAATTTCAAAAATTCATACTCCAAATACTCAGTAGACCAGAGGTTTGTATATTTATAGGTTCTTTATATTTATCATCACTCTCTTAAATAACATACTGAAATAAGAAAGGCAGCCCTTGGGTTATATGTCAGTTACTGCTGTTCTCACTTCGAAAGAACACGTGCACCCCCACTTGCACGCACACACACTCACACACACACACTCGCACACACACACACACACATACACATACAGTTGCCAAGCAAGTGATGGACTGGCGTAGCTGAGCGAATCTTGGAAACTTACTGAGTGGAAAATAGTTTCAACCTTTCCAAAAAAAGTCGCCTCCCTTTTCTCCTCACGCCACGCTTCTTTCATTCTTTTTATCATCCACCGTTTCCCTCTCTCACTCCTCACTCGCCCCTCTCCCTCTCATTTCCCCCGCAGTCCTCCCCTCCTTTGAGTTCTTGGTTTTTTCTGCTGCTCCTCTGCCTCAGTATAAACAAAAAGGTGTGTGTGTGTGTGTGTGTGTGTGTGTGAGACTGATGGAGGTTCTCCTGCCTTGTGTCCGTTTCACACTTACCAGCAGAGCTGTAGTGTCTGTGGTTTGTCCAGACCTCCCTCCATCTCTCTCTCACTCCCTCTCTCCCTCTCTCTCTCTCTCTCACACACACACACACACACATACGCACGCACATGGACACACACACCCTGCAGTTTCCAGGTCAGGTATTATAAACACGTCAGTGTGGAGGAAGTTAAATGCATGTCTCGTACGGCAGCAGCCTGGTTCCTGCCTCTGTGTTTGGCTGTGAATGGATTCAGGCTGAACTCTACTTGAAGAAGCTGTAGCTCACATGTGGTTATGGCTTGCACCATAAAGTATAATAAAAACTTTGTCAAAGCACGATAGAAAAGGAAAACCCACCCACCAAAATACAAAAGCCCTCGTTCATGTTTTAGTAAGAAAAAAAAAAAAAAAAAAACTTCCTTTGCTTAAGAGAAATGGACCAGTGGACAGCACAGAGCTCCATTCTCTGGCATGAACTAGAATACATCATCTGACAGGAATGTACTATAGAACAGCAGAGAATAGAATGAAATAAAAACCTGTTGGACTTTGACAGGGGATGAAACAGACTGTCTGTCTCAAGAAGCGCAAGTCATGGCCGTGTTTTTCCATCAAAACTTTTTTTTTTTTTTTTTCTCTCTCTGTAATCGCGGTAATGCTGCCCTCTCACGAAACAGGCTCTCCAGATGCAACAGGCTACGTAATATAAACACTTCAGCTGGACAAGAGCAACACAATAAGCTTGAAGCGTGTTGAAATTTCTGATTGGGCCGAAGGACCTGGGTTCTGTGCATGTGTTCCGTCCACACACCAGATGGCAATGTGCTAACTGTGTAAAAAGAACGCCATCGGTGGAAGATCTGCAAAACAGACGAATAAAGAGCAATGGCAGTTTATTAATCACTAAACAAATGAAGCAGCTTGAAAATGCTGCATGCATCAATTCTAATTTTGCATCTGAAATCAATTGAGGTTCTTTCTCAATAGCATACAGAGTTGTGTGAGCAAATGACTCATCTTACCTTTAATACTAACTGTCTTGATGCCTAACTTTCATGTTCACAATCACGTTGCAGGAGTGTGGTTATTTAGTTAGTTGCAAGATCAGTTTGTTTTCATTTTTTTCAGCTGTCAAACGTCTTGCTTTGGAACGAAACAAGAAATCTGATTGCAGTGCCTGCAGTCAAAACCTCAAATTGTTTTGGTAATTGATTTGATGGAGTGAGGCCGTGTCACAACCGTGCAAGCAGATGGACTGAAGCACAGAGAAGAGTAAAAATCAAAGTCCAATATCCAGTCCAGGTCAAAGCCACGAAAATCCAGCAACCAAGCAACAGGACAAGAAGAGATAAGAGATAAAAAATAAAAATACTACACAAACACTAGACAGACTGGGATCAGACACTTACAGGTTGAGGTGCAGACTGGGACAGCACGCAGGTGAAACACTGAAAACTGAACTCCCCGAATAAATTCTTGCCTGGCGGCTTGTTGTGCAGCTCTGTTGGGGTGCAAGGACAGCTGCCTCTGTGGGCTTTAGTTTAGGCAGACTCAGGCTTAGACTGTGAAACCAGACTCTGTCTCTGTCTGGCCTCCATTTCCTGGGATAAGGGCTTCCTTTGTGAATCCACAGTGTCAATGTCACAGACAAGAAATTAGCTTTGTGCTAATCGGAGAAATATTTTTCCATCTAGATCTGCAACACACAGAGATTTTTTTTTCTTTCTTTTTTCAGTCTAGGACGAGGAATAAGCCCTGTGTGTGACAGTTAAATTGTGAATGCAGCGTCTGACTCCAGGAGATGAATCACTCCAGATGTTCTGAAGTGATCCTGTCCCGTTTTGACTTCCTTTTTCTAGGGCATCTTAAATCTGGAGCGCAGTGGAAATCTGGTATAGAGTAGATTATAATAGAGCTGACTGTAGGTCTGATGGGCCGAGCAGACCGAGGCTCATGGATTCATATGATGTCGTAGATGCTGTGTAGTATCATTGTGAATGGATTTAAACCATTCAGAACTGTAAAACATTCAAGCCAAGCAAAACACACAACATAAAGTACTAACTAAGACAACACTGATTTTGAAAAACATCCTTGGGCACCAACTTTTTTTTTTTTTTTTTTTTTTTTTTTTAACAACTTCCTATCCAAATTATTTTTTCACGCTACTGTGAAGGAAAACTGGGTGTAGGGGTTGGGGGTGGGTGGTGGCTGGGTTAGGATTTCCTACTTATCCATTAGCTCACCGTATTATATTTAGCCTCTCCTGCACTGACAGGCTTTGTCTCTGGTATAATAAGCGCAGTAAAAATTATTTTTAGGTACATTTTAATCTTTCTGTGATGCACTTTTGTTTTGTGACGGAGAGTTGGATTTGAGAAAAAAGTTAAGACTTTAAAGAAAAAAAAAATATTATTATTATTATTTTTTTTTTTTTTGGAAAATGATCTTTTTTTCTTTTTAAATTAATACATAGCACCCAAATTCATTAATATGCCTCAACTCTCTGGCTCACGTAAACATGCAACATTTATGGTGCCTAATTTTGAAAACTGTAATGTCTTATTCCTTAAGACTTGGGTCTTTGATTTCAGCAAACTTGACTGTGAAAATCATTGAAAAATCATTAATTTTGATTTGATATCCATAAGGACATGTAATCACCTAGCTTTATTTAACAGGCAGTTTACATAAAGCAAAATATTGTGCTTACCGAGGAGCAGCAGGGCAAACGCTTGAGACTTGTTTATTGGAACTGCCGTCTTGGGTCTAACAGTCGGATTCGTTTGCTAAAGATCATGAATGTGGCAAGGCAAATTACAGTTAAAGCCACAGAGCTGATATACATGCGATTATATATTTGTGGCCATGCAAAATGCTCAGCAAATTCTGGGTAGGCTATGTTCTCTTTTCAATGAATTTAACAAGCTGAGCTTTTACAGGCGCTCTAAAACACAACCGCTAAAAATGTATTCCACAAGCATGTTTTTTTTCCTACTCATCATTTCATCATTCAATTCTTGACCTTTCAAGAATTCCCTATCTGAACTTTTTGAAAATAGGAAACTAGAATGTGTGCGGGAAGCTTGTTATGCTGCGCCTTTGTGTAGTAATGCTTATGTATTGTATGTTTTTACCTGTACCAGACAGTGGAGGCAAATTTGTGTGGATACAAATTTCTCTTCTCTTCTCTTCTCTTCTCTTCTCTTCTCTTCTCTTCTCTTCTCTTCTCTTCTCTTCTCTTCCATTTTGTTCTTTTCTACTCTATTCTGTTCTATTCTAGTCTTATCTTAGGCGACTCCGTGCATCATTTTTGAGAACCATGGCGTCAAACATGCAAGAAATGAATGGTGCCTATGGACTTTGCTGTAAAATCGCATTAATATGCGTACTGACACGCCATTATTATTGAATAGTTCAATAAATACACTCATAAATAACCCTTCTTATGTGGTATCTATGTGTAAATACTCTCTTTTTTAACATACTGGCATTGAACGTTTTGTCTGAGTTGTCACATGACCCACTGGCTGCAGTGTCCCAGTAGGAAGCATGTCTGCCATGGTGCCACTGTAAAGCTAATGACTACCAGCTGACTGGTCCTCTGTTCACTGCACAGACAGACGGACACACACACACACACACACACGCACACACACACATACACGCACACATTTATTCGATGGACAATGGGCTGAGTGACTCTCTACTCTGTTAGGTCTATGATGGGACCTTGTGAGTCTCAGCTGATGCCAGCTAGCTGCAGTTTTATTTTAAAAGGGAAAATAGGCAGCTGATGCCCTCTTTTATTATTTCGTTAGTGTTTTTCCAGGGCATTGGCTGAAAAAAGGAACGAGAGGACAGAAATATGCAGCCGTGCAGTGTAAGCTAGAATGTGATCCAGTGGAGTTTATTTATATTTTAGTTTATTTCCAGTTTTCCCAGAAAGAGCACCAGCAAAGACGATAACTGAAATCCTGTTGTCAACTTGAAAGTAAGATGCGGGGGGGGCAAGCTTCTCGAGGCAAAGTCCATAATAACTATCTACTGACTGTGTTCGTGATTTAGATTTGTATTATCTAAACTTGAGATTTTTCTTCACCTGCGACACTGACACCTCTCACTAGTCACAAATATTTAATGGTAGGTCTGGAGATCATACAAAACTAGCCTGCACACCAATCTTGTGCTTTTTAAGGTGAGCTAGATGTTTTTTTATTTTTTCCCAGCACTTTGTATCATAGATCTGATCGTTTCATTGCATCCTCAGCAGAGAAATGTATTATTCAGTGTAGACATATGAATCTTTGAAATCCTATTGATTTCCCCACTCTAACTTCAGTAATAATGAGGGTCATCTGGGGACTTATGAGGACTAATCGGGACTTTTGAGAGGAGCCATGATCAAATTTGACCTCAGATAAGTGCATTCCACAAAAATGTTACATAAAGGCAACACAACAAGAAACGGGTAATGGTCTGGCATTGGAATAGCTCAATGGAAAGCATATTGTAGTCAGCTGAATGGATGTATTTATTTGCCTTCAACTCGCGCAACCCGAGTTTGATTTCCAACTCATGACGAGAAGTTTTCTACTGTGAGAGAAATCTAAAGTTTGCGTTTTTTTTTTTTTTCTTTTTGTAACCCCAATGAAAACCTTATCCAAATCTTAAAGAAATATTTTTTGTTGCCTATCTTTCAACATAGCTGTCCAAAATGTGAACCGAAGCCCTGTTATTCGCCCAAACTTAACTCTTGTTATCCTTCTCATATGGTGGCCTGGGTTAGCTTCTGCAGTGTCTGTCTTTATTTGGATCTCACTTTCTTTTCCTGACGCTGCTGCTCTCTCCATCCCCTCATCCGTCCTCCTCCTTTCTTCCTCTGCCTGCGTCAGGTTAAGTTAAAGTCATCAGAAACTCGTGTCAAAGTTTCGCATCTTGCAAAAGACTAAACTCTCTGCCGAACTTTCTCTCCTGCTCCCCTCACTTCCTGCCTGTCTTGTCAATCTGCCTCTGTCTATATCCTCTTTTTTATGTCATTCACCAAAGTAGGAGCATGCACTAGGAGGGGTATAGAAACACCCCAAGGCCTCCCTGTCTTGTCTCTTTCTCAGTCTTTGCTGTGTCTGTCTCTCCATCTCTTTTTTATTTATTGATTTATTCAGTCTATCAGTCATTCACTCGCTCAGCCTGGGCACCAATTGAGAAATTTACTCTCATGTCATGATTCCCATTCTCAGTAATCCATATAAATACTTTTGTTTCTTGTTGGGACCCACAGCAAACATGTCAGTCGCCCCTTTTTGGGTCTCGTGTTGTATTTCGAGAAACATGTTACCTAACAATTTTGCCATTCAGCAGACAGCAGCGTGCACAGAGCTGCGTTTTTGGAGCTGGAGTCTCATTCTTATAAAACATGATGTACTAACACACACACCAATACACACAGCAGCTCCTCTGACCTTGGGCGCTATCAGGAGAGGGAGTTTTTTTTTTGTGAGAGTGTGTTTGGGTGGAGGCTGCGAGAGATTGAGAAATAGAGAGAGGGAAGAGAGCGGCTGAGGTGCGAGCACTGTGAGCAAGATGAATGTGGAGACAAAGCGAGCCAGTGTTGTTGCTCCGCTAATCCATGGACTGCCATGGAGCTCATTGAGCACCAGCCCCATTTCCCATGCTATGTTTACCCTCTCATTTATTTTTAATCCATCAATGGACGCCTCAGAGGGCTTACCTCAAGAAAAGGTTAGCGAGGAAGGATGGAGGGAGGTGAAGGAGAGAGGAAAAGGTGGCGGTAGCGGGGAGGGAAGCGGGGAAGGAAGGAGGCGGGATGTGCAGAGAAGTCGGCCTCAGTGAGCGTTCGTTTTTCCTGTGGAGTCACCTGATGAAGACATTTACAGTCGGCATGACATGCTCACTTCTTCCACCCGGAGCAACGTGTACGTTATTTCTAGTACATTTCCATCCTCTCCTATTTGTGTGAGATGCCTATATTTAGCATTCCATTCGCTCATTTCCCCCTCTCCCCCTCTTTGCTCCTCTCTCCTTCTTCTCATTACCCCGTAACCTTCCTCTCCCCCCTCCCCTCCTCCTCTCCTCTCCTCTCCTCTCCTCTCCCTCTCTCCTCCTCTCCTCCTTGTCATGAGGGCCAAGGCTCTTGTAGGTACTCAAGGCAAACTCTCCAAAATGGAATTGCCGTCGCCTCCAATTTAACTCAGGCACTTTCCAAAACCAATCTTACTTCCCCTTAGTTACTTCTTCTCTTTTTAATCTCTGGGATATTCTTGCTCTGAATTTTAAGTGAGCTCAGACTTTCTCAGTTTGAAATATTGCTACTTTTTTTTTTCTCTCTTTTCTTCCAAAGGCCACAGTGTTGTTCTAAAAAAAAAAAAAAAAAAAAAAAGCAAAAATCTCTTATTGCAAATTCAGGGAAAAGTTCAACCGATCCCTTTTTTGTGTGTACCTTAACTTTGATCCTCAGAGAATGATAGAAATGTGATTCCAATTACATTCATTCTTACTAGTTTAGTACGAGCTGCAGCAGTGTAATCATACTTTTGGTAAGACAGCTCAATGAAAACACAAGTGGAATTTTAGTGCACTCCCCACCTTGCCCTAACCCTTCACATGTGCAGCTGCAGTGCCATTTGTCATGTTTGCTGCACTGCTGTAAAATGAGTTAATATGTCCAGCCTCATGGTGCACTCCATGTTACCACAGTATTGCCATGATATAGCATATGTTACAGCTATAGTGTGTGGCTGTAATATTAGTCCACTTACTCACCCCACATTTCAGGATGCAAACGTGCAAACATACAAAATATTGGAGATACTCTTTTCATGAAGCACAGCGCTGAGGTGAATCCAGGTGAAAGCCATTGCATCTCATTGATTTCCCTCATTAAATATGTACAATCACAAAGGAGGGCTTGTTAGATAAAAAAAAAAAAAAAAAAAAAAAGTAGCACAACGGGCTGCAACTCAAAATCAAGAAGATTTGTACGTGTGGATGCATATTGAGACAGATAATTTATGGTTTTAGGACAACACTTAAGCTCACTGGAGGTGTCATAGGTCTCGTCAGATTAATGTTTTTGCCAAATTTTTGCCATGTAGTTGATATTTGAGCCTCCTGTTTTTTTTTAACACAGATGTAAAAACACATGTAAAGCAGTGACAAAAAAAAAAACGATCTGCAATTTATGGTTATTGCAATAATTTCTTATTCTTTTTCATATTCTTTACTTGAAACCTCAACACAAGATAAAAACCAACTATTTGAGTAGTGTCATGACTTTGTAGCATATAATGAAGGCATTTTCATGGATGTTTGATCGATGTGCTGTCAGTGAACCGCAGCAGGATATATTCCTAAAATGAGCTGATTCCTCAATGACACCTTGCGGCGGCGTCCCCGCACAGCAAACTTTAAAAGATTAAAAGACAGTGGCATTACACAAAAGGTCACTGGGTCACCGAAAATTAATACACGTCTCCCTCTGGGGGGCATAAATATGCACAGCAAAAAGGTATTTCAGCCAGGATCTATGACAACGGGCGCAGTGTGGCTGAATCCATACTCTGTTGATTTGAGGCTATACAGTAATTTGTTTTTCATTTGATATCCTAATAATTCACAAATTAAAAACAGAGATACTGTTAATTAATTATGAGCCTATGTAGTTTTAATTTGCATTTGAATGCATTTTTGAATTACATTAAACGATTATGTCAACCCCAGCAGACAAATGCAAGGCACACACAAGTGAATAATTGGTGAGGAAAAAACTCAGCTGAGAAGGAGCATTTACAAATTTGAATGACATCATGTAATACATCCAATTAACTGAGAATAACTTATTCTTTGACTTGGCTTTGACCACGTGTCTGTCTGAGAAACCCAACCTGCCTCAACATGAGATATTTTGAATTGTGGAAAACAAGGCTTTGCATGCTCAGTGTGTGCTTCTCTTTTTGAAACCAAATGACCAAGGAGTGTAATGGCCCTAAATCTGTCTCTCTCTCTCTCCCTCTTTCTCTCTCTCTCTCTCTCTCTTCTCCCCCCCTCCCTCTTGGCATAACAGTGCACTTCCCATCCCCACCCTGGAATACACTGCCCCCTATTCAGGTGTGGTTAATGTATGCGGCTCAGTGCACGTGTGTGTTTATGTGTGTGTGAGAGACAGATGGCGGTTAACAGGGGTCTATTGAGAGGCACAAGCAGGTCAGGTCTATCTTTACCAACATTACTAAGCAGATTTTTCAAACCAGCCTGACCGCATATCCTGTCAGTTGCACACACCCCTGACCTACCTCTTAACCACCACTCGCCTTAGTCAAATATATACACACACACATACACATACACACACCGTGCTAATAGGCCACATCTTGAGAAGACTTAAAAATACCCCACGCTGACACACCATGGATTATTATGGGGCATGACGTAATTACTGACTGGGATTTTTTTTTTCCCCTCAGAAAAAAGCATTGATGTAAAAATGAGATCTGACGTTTCTTGTTGTGCACAAGATCGTTTCCATGATTGTGTTCAAACATCCATAATTGTTTTTTGCCATATTTCTTAACTCTGACTGTAGCTTTGTTTGGTACCTACTACATGCCCAGATACATGTATTGGTAAATACACTGCTACATATTGATATTACTAAATGTGCCCTTTAGCTTTGAGGTAATAGAGATATTGATTTTTATAAAAGAGTCTGCAACTAAATATTTAATATTTTGTACATTAAGGCCCTGGTTTACAAAGCATTTTAGCATGTGTAAAAAAAAAAAAAAAAAACATAAGCGCTGACTGCTCAGGATAGTAGTCTTGCAGTGACAGCTGTTAAAGCTGACTTTGAACGCTGAAAACATTTCATTACCATCAGATGGTTTTGGCAAACCTGAGCCTCAGATTGACTGTCTGACACTAATGATTCACTGGCTGTAACCAAAAGCAGAATCTTCCTGATTAATATTAAAACATCTTTATTACATTGTTGCACCTGACAGTCTTTATGACAGGTCCGTATCTCATCCTACTAGATAAGTGTAGTATGTTTCTTTGTTTCTTTAATATGTATTTCAGTTAAATATCGGCTAACCCAATTATTGCTTGTGTTTAATAATGTTTGCATTCATATGAAGAAATGTATAGTCTGATAAGCTTCTGGTATGCCATGACAATCCTGTAATAAAATTAGAATTGAGTGGGTGGGCTATATAAGGAAATAGTTTAAAATAGGAGCCTTCTTTGTTAGTGTGTTTTTTACTATTTTCTCCTTTTCAGAGTATGCAGATTAATATAAAATAGATAAGAGTAGTCTCAGATATAATCATTTTTACAATACTTCACCTTCACTTTGCAAGATTAAACTTTTTTTTTGTTTAGAACCATGCACATAATAAATAATATTACATTTTATTTATGTAGCACCTTTCAAAACACAGTTACAAAGTGCTTTACACTGTAAACATAACATAATAAAACACAAAAGAGAATTAAAAGGTTAATACAAGCTAAAAGCCATAAATGCATTATAGACTAAAAACACAACCAGAGGAAAAGGAACTAAACTGCCATAATATAAAATGACGTCACTGAAAAGCAGCTTAAAGAGTAGCTTTTTACAAGTGATTTAAAAGACAAGACAGAGTCAGCAGCCCTGATTTCCTCAGGCGGCACCCGACACCTGATTCGACCATCATCACACCTTTTGAATGGGACGCAGGCAGACCATTGCAAAGTCAAGGAGCCCTGAATGTGAGCATAAAGCTTCTCGTCCAGTCATGCATGACGTCAGTCGTAATGGAGAGGCCTGTACCTGGAGCCAGACAACAACTCTGCAGCGAGGACAGAGCAGACTCTGTATCAGTTTAACATTTTCTTTCATGTTCTCACCCAAACTGCTGACTCAGCCCTGACTAATGTCTGACCATGTTGCAGTCACACTTACCGCCCTCTCCTCCCAAGACTGTCTGTCTCAAGGCTCGCTGCTTACTCTGCACACCCGGGCCTGATAACACTAATCATTAGTGCTTGTGTTTCTGTGCGAGCATCTGGATATGCATGCGTGATATGTGAGTGTGTGTGTGTGTGTGTGTGTGTGTGTGTGTTTTCTCGTGTGCATACACTGCATGTGTGCGTCTGTCATATCTTTGCAAGGTCTTTCCACTGGGCACTGAGACGGACAGCCTTCAGACAGGAGTCCTGATGCAGACTAGGCAGCAGGGAGTGATGTATCAGCACCTGACAAATACAAGGCTAGGACACTGATTAAGAAGTGCGAACCAACGGAGGAACAGTGACAGCACACTGACTGAGTGCTAAAAACTTCACCCAAATACTGTATGAGTCAATAAATTACACCAGGTGGCTCACAACGTGGAAAAAGTTTTGGTAACAAGACACAGAGCTAGAGAGGATGAGCTTTCAGAGGCTCCTATAATAACAGGAAGATATTCTCTCATGTCAGTCTGGTCTGCCTACTGATAACCTGCCTTATAATAATTTACGTATTACGTAGTGTTTCGGGTACCTTTTTAGAGTGACGAGGACATTTATAGATTTTTGCCTTTCCAAAATTGTAAAAGTGGGAAATTGTTAGTGTGATCCAGATGTTGCTTACAGAGTAGATGACTCCATATTATCACTGTAGTTACTAATTATTATGAATCTATTCTAGCCAGACTTTACTTTCACTTGATCTCCCAAATGCATTCATTTGCTATAGCCATTTTCAGTTCCTCCAACTAAATGCTGTGTTTCATTAATCTGTAAAATGGCACAAATGAAAACAGCCTGTACTGGTTCAAATGGTAAAAACCCGGCAGCTGTAGGTACACCTCAAACGTGAATAGAAACTGTGGCTCATGCCCTTCACAGTTTTGTTTAATGGTTAAAATCCATTTTAAATAAACCTGTTTGTGCCCAGCACAGTTTTTAGGGGGGTGGACAGCTAACAGCTCTACAAATGACCTCCATCTGAACTCCCACATGTTTTGGAGTAAAACAGAAAGCTGCCAAAATAAGAAAAGACTTGAGTAACTGGGGAATTCAGAATGAACTGAAAATGCTTGACGCACATTTTCCTGGGAAGGCCTGGGTTTTCAGAGGGCAAAACAAATGCAAATAAATACTATGTTATTCTTAGTAATCACCTACATCCTATGGAGAGGGATTTCTGCCCTGATGGGAGTGCAAATCCCAGGCATGATTGGCCACTGAAGAGTTGGAGTATGAAAACAACACAAACCATATGTCATGGCTGTTGCAGTCACCTGGTCTCGACCCAACTCAATATTCCTTAGGCAGCAGTTTCCATCAGAAAAAAAAAAAGAAAAAAAAAAAAAAAAAACAGATGATGGGCTTTCTCATGGAAGAATAGTGTCACTTTCTCCAATAGTGTCTTATAGGCTTTTCATGTTGCAGTTTTCTTTTATGATGGCAGTTTCTTGTATATTTATAGGGAAGCAGACCACCTAAATCCTATGCACCCCATATATCTCTACAAAGCATTTTTTGAAGGTTGAAGGTGCCCGAAGATGTCCCGGTTAATGTCACATGTTTTTTTCATATCACAAAATGAGAGTGGAATATCTGTAGTAATACCCAGGGTTTGCTTGAATCTGCATCTATCTGAACTCTCAGGCTAATTGGTGGATTTTAACTTGACTGTGTAGATTTTACTGACAAATTCAGCACATTTGCAAGTGGTCTGTGAAGTGCAATAAGCACTTGCTGTACCAATCCTCATTTGGACTTTCTAGCCCATGCTTTAAATGCCAGGTTCAAGTTGATATTTCACTGAAAAATACAGCCAAATTCAAGTTCATACATTACCTATTTTATTGATGTGGATTTAAGAGATTTGGTTTGCATTGCTCCTCTCATAGAAATGCTATCCTTGGCTGGCTGGTTCAAGAGTTCAAAGTTTTGGAAATAGTCAATTCATACGGTGTCTCTCTATCATCCTGGCAGGCACAAGGCTTGTGGGTTCAAGACTGACCCTGAGAGGAACCTGCTGATCTTGAAAACATAAGTGACAAATCTAACATCGGCATGTTTGTGCAGTTGGAACTTGTCAAATACAAGGGAATTGCACTTAAAACAACTCAAAACTTTGAACCTTGTTTCCACATTAGGGTAGCCAGTTGAGAGGAAAAGAAGGAGAGGAGGAGGAGAGAAAGAAGGAAAGGTGGAAAAGAGAGACGCAGAGGGGGCGTTTCTGAGGTGCGGATGTTGGTTTTGGCAGCAGGGTACATACTACACAGGAGAGTGCAGCTGTTGCTGCCTCCCTTGGTGTGTGAGTGTGTGTTATTGTGTGTGTCTTGCTCCTTCATGCACTTTAAATGCTTTATATGAATGCTGTGATGATAATAGGATAAATTATTCAACTTTTATTGAGAATCAGTGTGGTTTAAGATGAAATAAAAATATAAAAACGTATGTTAACATTACAAATTACAAACATAAAAACACTAGTATTAGTGTGGTTTTCAAAATGTTGCCATTGACCTTGTACCTAACTATCCATTTTTTATGACATCCTTAGTGCTAAGATAAAACAAGATTGCAGTAGCAGGAATGAGTTATCCTCTAAAACTAAACTATGGTTGAGAGATGCAGGTTTTCAAAATACTTTCTTTATATGTGTCAAAATTCAACTGAGCCTACAAACACCTTGTTGCCATCCACTTGTTATATAGTCAGTGATTTACACAATGTGAAGGGATGGGATTTTTCTGTCTTTTCTCTGTCTTTGTCAGTCTTTTTTCTGGAAAGTATCAAAATGTGCTGCAAGACCTGAGTGGAGTTGCATATGAAGATTGTTTTTCCATTTTCCACTTGTCTACAATTTGTATTGCTGGTGAAAGCATTTTGTCATTGAGTAGAAAATTCATTTTCTACACACAGAAAGTTCCTTAATTTGTTGATCAGGTCTGTCATCTCAGTGGACAACACTGAAATTTTGGTGTTGCATACTGCTTGTTGGGTAGTAGCACTCCCCTTAGTTGTTTAGGAAGTTGTGAGCTATGGTGATTTGATTTTGTATTATTTTGAGAGACACTTTAAAAAAAAAAAATCTTTATCAAAAAACAATGCCAGAGAGACTCATAGCTGGTACACAAGTGCAAAACTATCCAGTTTCAAATGTTGATGTTGCTGTTTCTTTGCTTGTTGTGTTTCTGAGCAGCCTCCATGTACGCATCAATATTACAGCAGTTGCAGTGGCTGTGTGTCTGCATTATGATCTGCAACACTTTTTAAACATGAAGAGTGACTTATACTTGTCACAAAACTGTCAAAGCCACCTGTTCGGTAGCAATAGTAATAAATCATCATCCTCTCTGTATCCTCATCTCCTCCTTTGAGATTGTTGTAGAATTTTAGAAAAGGGAAATTAATATGATGCAGTGGATTTTACCTGCAAGGGGATTGATCAGTGTGCTTCATGAAGAGGGTAAAGCATGCATTTTGTCACGTTCAATATATACATTTGGAATTATTTACTCCAGTGAAAACAAGAAATTTGCAAACATTCATCAGTTTAAGAAAAAAAAAATGAAAACGTGAGGTTGGCAACCCGATACAGGTAGAAAAAGGAAGAGAGGTGGGTGAAAAATAGACAGAGGAAGGGAGTGTTTGAGGAATGTACAACAGTAGAACGTTCTTTCTGCCACACACCGCCTTATAAGGCTGCTGGAAGCATCCAGCCTGATTCGTGGAAGCCAAGGGCCTCATTAAGGAATTCGACAGAACCAAAATAAAGTCAACATTTATCGAGCGTTAAAGAAAACTGAATATGAAAGGGAAGGAGTAAGGGATGAGGGAGGGATAAAAAGACCCTGCCTTGCCAGCGTACTGTGTTGTTATTTTTGGGTGCTGTGAATGGAGCTGTTATGAAGCTGCTATGGGCGGTGTGTTCGTACATGTGTGCATTTGTGTGTGTGTGTGTGTGTGTGTGTGTGTGTGTGTGTGTGTGTGTATTTGCGCGTACCAAGCCAGTGTGAAAGACTAGCCTACGTCTGGAGAGCGCAACTGCATGTGAGAAAGAACACCTGTGTCTGTGTCCACACCGGTCGGCCTACAGCGCACAGTCGACTTTAACTTTGAAATTCCTCTGAGTTACAGTATAGCCCACCTCAGTGAGGGCGGCATGAGACAGAGCTGTGGTCCAGATGTGGTATATCACCATATGGAGCCAGTTTCAACTCCAATAAAACAGCAGTATTGTATTTTCAAGGCTGATGATGCTTTTATTTAAGTGTGGAGTATTTATTTCCCTCCTATACTTTTAAAATTTCCAGGGTTGCTTGGGTGTGACAGGAGCAACTGTATGACTCTGATTTAAGCCTTGAACAAGGAAATTAATCCCAGCTCGAGGGTGCTGTTGTGTAGCTGACCCTGAATAAAGGCAGTTATGTGAAATTTCCTTGAATTTCTTTACAGAAATCAATACCGTACCATAACTGTCATGCCCTCGACTATACACTGTCTCATCCCTTTGTCAACATCCTGAGAACTTTTAGCCTCATAAAAAGTTTCAGGTCACCTATATTCGCTTCATCCATTCATTTCTCCATTTGAGTGCTCTTGTCATATATAAGTAGCAGCCAAGCACTAATCAAGCATTTAGTGAGTCTTTTGTTTTGCTCTTTTTACCATCCCAAATACATGAAAATGTTAAAGCATACAAAAATTCACCTATTGATCACAGATCATAGTTGTAGTTGCTCTGGTTGATGGTTTCTTTTGAAACCGGTGCAAGAAACAAGAAAAGAAAGTTTCAGGAGAAATTGAGCAAGATGCAGTTTGTTTTACCTCAGGGGTTGGATAAAGTGATGTGCCTAATCTTCAAGCAACACAAAACGACATTATGATACGATCATAAAATGTAAGACAAGCTCACGGGCGAGGAGCGTACAACTAAGTTTGAACAATTTCATAGTCTTAACTGCCCAGCAGTCAGTTTTCACAAATCTGTTTTAGCCTCACTAACTACAAATTGCGTTTACTTTACATAACTAGGTGCAAACCATTTCCAAAGCATAAATGGTAGCATGTACCTTTGTCATTAAAACATCAACTAATGGACAAATGGGATTTTTTTCCTCCAGAAAACACAACATACATGTCTCACATGATTCACAGCTGGCATGACTTTTAGTGTATAACAGGCTATTAAAGAAGAAATTTGTTTTGGAATTATTTTGTGCTCCTTTTTTCTGTTGTTGGGAGACTAAATTGGCCCTCAGTCATGAAACATTTGAGAACCCCTGCCATAAGATAATCAAAGGGGAGAATTAGGAGGTACGTGTGTAAAAGCATAATGAACTGGAAACACAAATGACTGGATTGGAGGATGTAATAGATCCGGCTATGATAGACTTCCTTTTCACAGTTTGGAAACAATAAAACAATGGGACAGTGCAAACACCACAGACAGGGTCTTTAGTGGGAGCGGGAGATGACCGGGATGGGACCACGACACAGATGCTGGAGGCGAGATGCAATTCTCTGCTGAAAGAGCAATTGTTCTTAATAGCTTGCTTGGCCAAATAAAGGTTTATTACACACAATTTAGGACCTCGTTTAAAAGCAGTATCTGGAGGGAGTGTTGTTAAAAGAAGGGATTGTGCAAAGGAGGGTTTGGAGTGCTTTGCCTCAGTCCTGGCTTTATGTGTATGTATGTGTGTGTTTATGTGCTTGTGTCTTTGTGTATTCCTGATTGGATCATGGATTAATTTCACCAGCTGTGGACCGCAGCCAAGGTTTTATAATAACTAATAGGGGCAAGGGCTACCATCGTATTGAACCAAGATGGATCTGGGACGAATTGATTTTCCTATCATTGTGTTTTCCGCTCTCTAACCGTCTGCCCCTCCCAATCCTGACGACCCCTCGCACTATCACAGACGTACACAAACAGGCAGGGACCATAGTAATCTTAAAGCCATCCAATCCACACATACACATGCACACACACATATTGTTGCAGCTGATCAGGTATGTGCAGATCAGATGACCCCCTGACCTGTATGGATTAGTAAAATGTGATCTCTCAGCAATCTTTCATCTCCATTCCTGGTGACTCTGTCTAATGAGAGCTAAGCCAGGTGATGCTATGGTAGAGTAGAAGAGGATGAGATTGACACATTGTAATGTAATATATTCACACACAGATTTTTTTCTTGTTACATTAAACATTGCACATGCATATTTAGGCTACCTTTAAATAATGTATACATGTGCTGTACATACAATATCAATATAAGTTCATGAACACGTGATTTTGAGGGAGGACAAATGGGAATAACATCTCTATTGTTGCCACAAGTTGTAATTTACTGCATTTTACAAGAAAACAATGAGAAAACAATGCTTTACTTTTCTGCCATGCACATAATTATGATGCTAAAGCAATGTCATGTTGTGCAATATGAAATAAACCTAGATGCTGTCATCAAGTGATCAAATCAATATATTATGTGGCTTTCAGCTAATCCTAACAATTAACTTGATTTAAAACGCTAAAGCTTTTCCTGTTTCATGCTGATTTATACATACTTCTTCCTCAATACATATGCAGATAAATAAAGACATCCAGACACAGCACAAGATGATGCAGATGCATGCAGATAAAGTATAAAGATGCAGAAGTGTGCTGTATACACAGTCAGACATGCAGGCTCAATTTGTGCAAATATATGCACATGTTATGTATATGTGCAAAAAAATGCACAGTGTAGGCACACACACACACGCACGCACACACACACACGCACACACATACATATGTTAAGGAGTGTATTGGGCTGTGTTGGCCTTGGTTTTGATCGGGTTTAGTAGTGAGCATGAGTTGCCTGCTAAGATTTTTAAAGTGTTACTGTGTGTTTGTGTGTACATGTACAGTATGTGTGTATGCAAGTGTGTATGTATACTAACCTGCTGCATATGTATGTGTGTGTGTGTGTGTGTGTGTGTGTGTGTGTGTGTGTGTGTGTGTGTGCTTGTTCCTCTGCTTCCGTGTGTGTGAGTATGGTTCTCTTCTCCTTAGCATGCAGGTCTGCAGGCGAGCCACAGTAGCAACTCTCCCTCCCCTCTCTTTCACTTTCTCCTCATCTTCATTCTCCTCCTCCTTTGCTGCCTCTCCCTCCTCTGCTCTCCTCCTCTACCTTCGACTCTTCCTCCTGCATCTCCTTTTCCCCAGCGTTCAACAGGGCTAGCACCCTGGCACGGCCAGTGATTTAATCCCCACCACTACTTATTACCAAGGTGGTAAATATTCGCTGGGCTGTGCCCGGGGTTGGCACAACGGCCAGCTGCAAACTCATTATCACTTTATTATTCTGTATGTCTGGCTCTAATTTATTCCCCTGCTGCCACCACAGCACTCACTGCTTGCCTGGTGTACCTCAAGAGCATGCCCAAACTGCACCTCCTCCTCATCCTTCTCCTCGTCCTCGTCTCTCCTCCTCCTCCTCCTCCCCTCGCCCCATTTCTCTCTCTGCTGAAAAGAGTGTGGGATGCAGGGAGGGAAGATAAAGATGGGGAAGGAAGAATAGAGAATAGAGTGAGAGATAGAGGGAGGTTAAGGGAGGGTTTGGGGAAGGAGTGTGGGTAGTGCTGAGGGACAAGGGGGAGAGATGGAGGGGAGGGAGGAGGGAAGAAGAGAAGATGAAAATAGAGATGAAAATATAGGGAGAGCAGGAGCTCATTAAGGGGATGCTGATTTGGGAAAAGGGGGGTTAACCCACTACAGGCAGTGACCCTGAAAGCCAATTCCTACTATTGCAGATAAGTCAGCATTATGATTCTGTTGCACTGGACTGCTTTTGTACTTGAGGGACTCTTACAGGGAAAGCACACACAGCACAGTTTCTCTAGGCAGGGTCTGTTGTGCATTTGAACTCCATAAGCTACTGTGGAGCTGTCACTCATCTGTTAATCAAAATAGGATTGAGGCCATTCCCACATCCTCCTCGCTGTCTCGAAAGCAGCACAGTGGAATTCAAGAATGATTATACAGTATAATGACCATGTGGTGTAGTACAAGGATAGAGTCAATTCACCTGGGTCAGTGCCACTGAGGGACAATCAGATTAATTATTGGGCACTTATTTCAATAATTCAAATAAAGCCCACTGCATTAACTTGCGTCATTGGGAATAATTTGCCCTGCAATTATTTTTCAATTCAATCAATTAAAAATGAATGAATCATGGCAGCAATTTGCACATAAATGGAATACTGTCCATTCTCAATTATTAGTATATAAAGTCCTTACAAAGAATGGTGCTAGTTTTTTTTTTTTTTTTAATTGTAAAGTCTATTGCAACATTGAGGCAATACATTTTTAACTCTCTGCCATTAGATCATTAGATCCACAGTCTCAGCAGAGAGCAAGTGTTACTCAGTGGCCACAGTTGAGGCTATTTAAAATGCGGAAGGAGTGATATCAGTCTCTGCCCCACAGCATCAGTTTCATGCTGATTGATGATGGGTGCATTGATTTATTCTAACAGGCTGAAGCAGGTTATATTATGACTAGCAATTTATTTATTTCATTTTATGTCGGTCTAAGTTGGTATTCTGCACTTTTGTATCTGGTGAACATAAGCTAGTGGCATACACTGCGAGGCATTTTAGACTTCTGCAGATAGATACAGTTTTGCACACCCACAGCCATGCTCGGTCTAAATGCCTCCCACACTACACCAATCAGCAATAAAATGAAACTGGTGGGGGAAAAACACTAGACTACAAGATTCCACTTCACAAATCTTTATCAGGCCACCCTGTCATATTTAGTATCTTGGAAAGGCCAAAGCCAGACACCAGGCGTTTGATAAAAAAATTTTTGCCCGGCTGAAAATGATGTTAATCTTAAACCAATTAATTGCACAGTGTACGTGTGAATTTTTCATCTCCCGTCCATGTATAACAGAGACCATGAATAGAGACAGAGAGTGAAAATAATGCATTCATGTCTCTACCTACTCAAGCATACACAGAGTTGGACCCTCCTCCCCTTCCCCACCCGCCACCCTCTATAAAACCCCATTGTTCTCTGCCATCCATCCTGGTCCAGATCCATAGATTAAAGTCATTAATCTTGTCAAACAACATACCTACAGATTTCTCATTCTCATCACAGCACAGACAAAGTGCCCGCGACAGGCAGTGGATTCCTCTGAAGCCTAGATAAAGCTCTGTTAATTGACATGTTAATTGCGTGTGTATCATGATTTCTGTATGATCGATGCAGGCTTGGGGAGGATGAGCCCATGCCAGGCAATTAACTTTTGTGGTGGAGAAGAGACAAAAAAGGAACAAAAGACCCCTTGTGTGCGGATGTGTGCATGTACACGTGCGCGCATGTGTGTACGTGTTTGTGTGTACAAGGAAGGAAACGTGCATGGATGCCTGTTTCTCCAAGCTTTGAGAGTGTCGGGCAGAAATACTCAGAATACTTAGAATTGTTGGTATTTTGCATGTTAACAACTTAACTGTCCATAGCGGTTTTAATTTTATGAAATCACACATTTTAAAATTTAAGTCATAATGCATTTGTACAAATCCTTTCTAGTGCATTGTAAATTTGTTGGCAAAATCCCAACACCATCTGGGACTTGAGTTCAGTGGCATTTTGGTCCTGAACCCTGCAACAGTTCTGGGTAATTATCAGCTTTGGTTCTGACTGGCAGAGGTGCAAATAATAATAATACTAATAATCTTTTTATTGCGCACAGATGTGGAAATTTGCCTTTGGCTTCACAAGTTGGTTAAAAACACATCACAGTAAATCACAAGCAAATTATAAACAGCAATAATGGACCCAATTCCAATTTTGTAATAGCTGGTGTGAGCTGAAACCTACATGATTTAATCACCCCGCCCTTTAATCCATCAGGTCCAGGTGCTTTACTAAGTTTGATTCTTACAGGCTGGCTGCTACTTCCACCTCTATCAGTACAATTATGGAGTGATCAGTAGTGTTAATAGGTATCTCAAAGTTAGCATTAGAGCAGGCGGAGGCATCGAATCTAGAGTAGAAATGATTCAGGTCATTAGCAAAAGATATACCCCTCTTCAGTGAGACATCTTGTCCTTTCTCCTCCTTACCCATCATAATGTTGAGTCTGTCCCAGGCTTCCCTGGCAGTACCTGAACATAGCTGGCTCTCTACCTTTTCTTTATATTTCATGCTATTCTTCTTTCAAATTGTTCTTAGTTCCTTCCTCTTAAGCTTAACTAGGTCAACATCCCCATTAATAAAAGCAGTTCTTCACACTTTAATACACTGTTGTTAGATCACAGTTGTTTAAGTCCCCAAGAATGAACACTGGCTGATTGTGAGAGTGTAGTGTTACAGCTTTCCGCCATCCTACGTGCGGCCTCTTGGTGTTTTGCTCTAGGTACAGATGTCAGGATGATGGTGATCTGCCCAAACTCCCGTGGCAGATAAAAAGGCCAATCGTCAGAATTTTGTAATCAGATGTGGAAATCCGTTTGTGGATGTGCATCTGCATAGCCCATTTGATGGCCATGAATATACATGGCCTTACCCCAGTCAATTTCCTGTACATGTGTTCATGTCTATTTGCCCATGTTATTGCATATTTACGTTAATGGAGACAGTTGCTTTTGGCTTTAGCCACGTCTCCATTAGGCAGATGAGATTACACAGTTTTAAGTCTTTTTCGTGGGTCAGTCTCGCTGTTCGCTCCTCAATTTTGTCGTTGAAAGATCGCACATTAGACAGAGTGATGGTAGGGAGAGGAAATCTAGAACCGTGTCATCTTAATCTCTCACAAACACCTCCTCTTGAGCCCCTTTTCTTTATTTTTGTTCTTGGTGTGTTCCTCTGCCAAATGCGTCATCTGCTAATTTGTGGACCATGTAAGGTGTGATCATAAAAGACCTGCTATACATTCTAGGTTGGCAGTTCTAACCTAACTTTTAACCTATGTAGTATTGCAAATTACCAATCAATTACCGTTTTTCGGACTGGACTTCTATTGTGTGTAGTTGTAATGAGAGATGCTGACCCCGGTTAACTTGGAGGTGAAATATGCGGGATTATTACTAATGTAAATAGTATCACCTGCATTTTTTTTTAGCAGGTAATCCCAGATAGAGAAAACAAACAAACAAACAAAAAAAACCTTCTGGCTTGGTGTAAAATTAATAAAACAGAGCTGCTAGTCATCTGTATCACTCACTGCAAGCTCTTTCTGTACTTTGCGAACATTGCCAACACTGACTTTCCTTCTCAGTGGCCTAATTAGACTCCACTATAGAGCTCACCCTGGCTCTCCCAGTCTGAGTATTTCTACTAAAACACATTTGTTCAGTGATTCTGTTTGGATTAGCCAGTAGGTTTAGAGTTTAAAATAATGTTGCTTTTGCTTCTGTGCTGCCAAAACACGGAACCATGGCTGCCATTGTGCCAAATTGCAATAGTGACTGCTGTATGTCATAACCACCACAGGCCTGTTTTGAATGTTTGAATACTGAATCACTGTGTGTATATAGGTGTAATGCTTCATCTGCATGACACTGTGCAGTTACATGTGTGTAATGCAGTGTTGTGATTTGTTAGTGTCCCTGTTCCCTCTTTCTACAACTCTGTACTTCCAACACTGTTCACATACAATAGCGTTGATTTGGAATGAATGATTTGGAATCATAGTGTATATCTGTACTATATACTTACAAGAACATACATTTTGGCGCCTTGGATATAAAAAAGTGGTAAGGCTAGAAAGACACAGGGTCAGCAATACACTGTGCACGGACGCTGATTCTCTTGAGTCCTCATCATTTCCCAACTCTGCCACAGGAATAATAACTCTTGTGTTACAGTTTTTCAAATACCTATTAAGTTGTGCATGAAAAATACATCCCTGAGATTGCATTGTAAACTCTGTCCCCATTAGTTTAACACCTGGTTTCTAAATCTTTAGTAATCAAAATTGGCTGCTTACTCACGGCGAGTCCATACACGATAAATCATGCACCGTGTTTCAGTGAGCCACTGAGACGGTGAAAGGTACTACATTTCTCGTGAGTCACATGTTTAAATAGATGAAATACCTCAGAAAAGCCTCCAAATCCTTCAAAGGTCCTTAGCAAACCCTGTCTACTGTCCCCATTTCCTACCAAATCCCAATTATCCTGTATAATTCCCAACTCTCTGGTCTCCTAATAGGCCACATCTACACGCACTGCCTCCGCTGCTACGTCTTAATCACAAATATTCCCACATATCTGTATGTCAGCTGAGGCTTCCATCAAGCTGAACTCGCTGAGTGGCTTGGCACAGTCTACCGTGTGTGTCTTGAGTGTGTACCATGATCATTAGAGGGGTTTGGGAGGGGGGACGGGGTGCATGCATGTGTGTGTATGCTTGCCTGCCCTCATACACTGTACTTACCATGCAGGGGGTCCACTGCACAATTTATTACTGAGATAATGAGGAGGTCATTTGAAGTTAGGTCACGGCAATCGCCCACTGATGTGCCTCTTTTTCTGCTCTGCCTTTTAATGCCCCCCAAATTCCCCAATTATTCCAAATGATATGATCCTGGCAAACTGCTGGCACGCGACAGCCGCAGTCACACTCATTTTATCTCACTTGTCAATCATGGAGTCTCTTGGGTGGAGCAAAGATCCCAGAGGAGTGTGACATAAGTCAGCCAAAAGCCTGTGCATTTTTTAGAACTGTGTGTGTGCATTTCTCTGTGTTTGTTTGTGCATGTAGATGTCTGAGTCATTTTGTGGATCTCATTTTATGTATGAGAATTGCTGTTTTGGCATGTGTTTGTATGTGTGATCGCAAGTTGTGCATTATAAATACATGAATATGACTCCTCTAATATAATTGCTGCACTTACTTAGGTGTGTGTATGTGTGTGCCTAGGTGCGTCCGCATGTCTGTGTGCCACTGTAATTTGATTGGCACCTGTCACGTACGTCTGTCAGTGTGAAACCGAAAAAGGAAAAGTTAACCATGGTGATCCATGCCCTGCTGCTCTGTTTAATGTCTCGCCAAAATCTAATTACTGCCGCTCTGGATCTCTCTCCCCGCTTTTAATTAACACACCCAAAAAAGGGGAATGGAGCAAAAATGTAAAATTAATTGAATGGAATTTGTAATTCAAAGTGGGAAAGAAGAAGGAGAGCAGATCAAATACAAGTCCACACTTTTAGAGCTGACTCCCGTGGGGTTTTCCTACCCTGTGTTTCAAGGTTTGTGTGTTTTTAGCCCACAGAGGGGCTGCGGCCTCCATTGTCAAAACCACAAATAAGAATTATACTTTATATAGAGCAGAATAATGATCTGACTTCTTGCTGGGAGAAATGGTCTTTTAATAAGTGTAGGTAGGGGGAGAAGGAGAGCTCTCAAGGCCTCTATTACAATTGGAGTGAGAGCATGGATTAATGTGCGAGACAGTCATCATTTATAACGAAATCACTCATGCTCACACTCTATTGATCCTAACCAAAGGGTTCAGGCATGCGCACACACACACACACACACACACACACACATACAAACACTTTCACTACCGCTGTAAATTAATTCAGGCTCATGGCTTCTATTCTGCTTGTGTTTCAAGAGAAAGTCGAGTTCATTTTTCATTACTTCTTTGTTGCGCGGAAACTCGGTTGTAGGACAGAAATTCTCAGAGTGACAATGAATACAGTCATATTTTTGCTCATATGAATAAAAGGAATTTATTCACATTCACAACTTCTATCTTTGTGTGAACAGAACAGAGCTCAATAGGTGTCTGCATCTATTAGGAATTGCAAACAGATGATGTTATTAGAAGACCCTGCATTTGAAAACACTCTGGACACAGAAATTGTTTCAATAGCAGAAAATACCCAGAATAAGGTTCATCTGATTTAATCCACATCAAGTAAGCAAAGTCGCTGTGAAGGCAAACGTGATGTTAAATTATAATTTTAATTGGCAATATACTGTTTTATAGCCATATAATGTTTAGAATTCAGCCAAGTGATGAGTAAATTTCACCATAGCCCCGATGTATTACTACTACCATAAACAATAATGAACAGGAGGATGCACAAGTGTAGAAAGTGCCAAGTCTTCACGTTGTCAGCTCTTGGCACAACAAAGAAAGATTTTTTAGCCACTGACACCAATGCAATTTCCACTCGCTGTGACAGTAGGTTAGGTGGAATAAATGTAACCTGTACCGTGATTTTATATATAACAAATTAAAAACAAATACCTACTGGCATGAGGGTAATTTTCAGATGTTAGATTTTTAGGATGTTTTCATGCATTCCTAGATGAAGATGTGACAGAGTTTCTCTTAATTTTGTAACCAAGGCTGCAAACGCATTTTCCACTACGATCTTTTTCCTGCCTTTCCCTCCCTGTCAGAAAATTTGAGCATGTGTAAATAAATCCAGCAGTTGTACTAGCTCCTTACAATGGAGCACATCTCATAAAATTATATTGCATCACTTCTGCATATTTCATGGTAACTTAAACAGCAGTCTTTAATGTCCCAACTCTGGAAATTTCTACGTGCTTTTGTATTTGCAACTTGATCGTTTGACAGCCAATAGCGTGTGAACGTAAGGTCACGTTTAAAAATATTTTCTGTTAAACTCTCATTCTATTGATTCACTGATTCTATTGATTAACTTATTTTTAACTTGATTTTTTTCCCACAAAAATGCCATAACTTCAATATTAAAATTTTGACCTATTAAACCCTTATTATTTATATTTCCCTGTTAATATGTGACATAGGCTATTGGATATCATTGCCAGCTGGAATGGTTATTTTAAAATTGACCACTGTATGATGTTGGCAAATAGGTGGCTATATTAATGATACAAAATGTGCAGATATAGAGGAAGTAAAGAGGTTGATCAAACTGATCTAGACCCACAATAAAAATACACACACTCCATTTTTGTATTTGAACAAAATATTTTCTTTATTCTGCAAGAGAACTGAATATGGTGGAGTTCCACTGATAAATGTACATGAGTTCAGCTCATAAACAAATGGAGAATCTACAACCAACAAACTATTGCAACAGATACAAGAAAGTAAAGTGTAGGGTGAATGGTCAAACAATTTTAAATAGAGAATACCTAGAGAAGCCAGTAGCAAGGTATGGCGGAGAGTAATACTGAGAAAGAGGTCCCGTTAACACGAGTCAAAGACACGAAAGCCACTCTCAGACAGCTGTACAGAGGGAAATCATCACCACTATTGTTAGTGTGAGGCATTTCTACAGCAATGGTCCAGAAACATACAGTATACTGTACTAGTCCTAGAATGTGGTTTTTAACTAGTTCACGACCAATGTCTTATTGCTTGCATTTTGTCTTTGAAATTTTGGAATGGTTAGGTGTTACAGAACAAAACGATCATTGAAGTCGAGTATTTTTAATAATGAGGACTTAGAAGTTAGACAAATATTCAAAGCATGGTGTCTTAAACATTTAAATACATATCCAACGAAACAAGAATAGCTAATAGAAAACTTTTTTTTTTTTTTTTTTTTTTTACTGTTAGTGGTGGCCCTCTTTCTCAGTATTATGTTGTTATAGCATTGTACAACTGACACAAAAAGGACTGGAACTTGTTTCAGCTGTAAGCAGTGATGTTAAGTTTGCTATATTAAATTCAGATCTGAATACACCATAAACAGACAAATAACAGTTGTTTTTTTAAAACATCTTTTTACCATTTTTCTTTTATACACAAAAAACAACAGTCAAGAGTACCAAAGATGCATGCTGGATCTGTACGTATGTCAAAAGGGGTAAAGGGGAAAGAGTGTCATATACACTTTTTTTAATTCTTTTTTTAGTTAATTTTTTTAAAAGTTCTTTTTATAATATATATATTTATATATATGTATATGTATATATTTATAAGAAGCTGTACTCCTTGAAGCTGTGCTGGGTACTGTGATCAGTTAAGCAGTGGTAAGAACACACAAGACTCCTTGGTGAGAATCACAAACATATTCAAACCTGGCTGCAAATAAAACTTTGCAGAACTGCTTGAGGGCGAGTAGTAGTAGTAGTAAAGAACAACAGACAGTTGCTATTTTAACAGTCCTGGGGTGGTAGTGAGTATAAACACACTCCAAAAACAAGGTACAGCACCGTACCTTTTGTTGGACTGCACCTTTTTAATGAAACAAAATGTTGTACCTTTTATTCTTAAAGTAAACCTAAGCCTGTTCCTGGAGTTATTGTTAGAGTTGAAGTTTTCAAAAGTGAAAACTCAACTAAACAGTCAATAAAAGTAAACTTGACAGAACAAATATTTTGGTTTGTCCCACTAACCCTCTCAACTGCTCTTCCATTCAGCTGTCCTTAGTATTACTATGTGCATATCCACATTCAAAACAACATAACGTGGTTCTCGTGTGGAAATGCACTTGAAAGAAAACACTCTCAATCACTAAACCCCTGCCAGACAGAAATGGGAACATTGGAAAAAATAAATAGAAAAACCTGCGCAACCTTCCCACGAATGGGGCACTGTAGATCACCTGTGTCATGCAGAAACCCTGGATCTATAACTGCTCCGTTTAATATTGACAGCTGACACTGTCCACTGTGTGGATAAAATGTGAAAAATGCATGACCATCAATTAAAACAAAACCGTATTTTTTCCTCAATTCCTGAAAATGAATTTCCGCAGGGTACCGACAATATACACGATCTTTCAACACAGAAATAGAAAGACAAAGAATTGCAAACCAAACTCCAGCTACGGTCATCATGTGCAAATATGGGTAGCATGAGTGAAGAAGTCATTATTTTGGGACTTTTGGTAAATCAACAGGTTTTCAAAATCCCTAACATGTGAGGGTTCACACCGATGGCACACACTAATGAGTGCAGATCAGCTTGAATCTATAAAAAGAGGCCCCTGTCTAATGGATGCAAGACTTTTTTGTGAACAAAAACAACAGATGCAGACTGAAACTGGCAATCGGGACATCATTGAACTAGGATTGTGCGATTAATCCCAGCTGACACACCACTGAAGTACCTGTTTGAAGATGTCTGAACACCGCTGACCCAACCTTTTATCATTACAGTGATTATGGAAAAAAAATCCTAGCCAACCGTACGGGGAACACTCATTCACACAACAAAACTAGCATGATATTGGCTTCTGAGTTCTGGTAATATCAAGGCAATGGAGATAATATTGTTGCAAAATGTGTCACTGAAACGTCCCTTTCGACTGATAACTGACAAATACAGGATAACAAGAACTGAAATCTTTGGTCTAAATGTCGGGGGGGAACCGTGAAGAGAAAATAACAAAGCAACTATAAACCAAACAACCCTTACAACTGTATTTTCTTTCAACTTCATAGATACTATATCTCAATGTAAATGTCTGTGACTGAGGATGCATACATATACGCGCAGACACACAAAGAAGTATTAACACAAGTCTTTTCTAGATGATGTGTGCAATTTCAGACAAGCCCTCTGTGAAGTAAAAGATCCAAACATATCTCTGAGAAAGTTTCAAAAAGCGCCTCCTTCCCTCCTAGAGTAACTATATGATGCCTGTATCTGTAACGAATACTGTACATCTGTCATAAAATTTTAAAATGTCAAACTTCGGCCCTGCTCACCATAAAACAAACGGGAACTCTTCATTTTTTTTTTAATAAATGTATATTTTCATATAAAGACATTCAACAGTGAGCAATGCAATAGTTCAAGTAATAGAGTTAGGGATTTTTGAGTTCCCTATTTGAAAAAACAAAACCCAAAGTCAGTAAAAACAACAACAAAACCCTCAGACTGTGTTGATGGAAGGGAAGGAAAGACTAAAAGATCCTTTTGGTGATAATGTTTCTAAGCTACAGGAAGCCACGAGGGACAAGCCTCTTGAGGTGAGGACACCCATGCTAAAATCTAGCTTAATTGACTGAGTGATTGTGTGTAATTATCGAAGCAGAAAAAAACCCTGATTTTTCAAATCGCTGGCTTCATTGTGTGGTAGTACAACAGTAAACTTTGCAGACAACCGGCTTGTCCCACCTGAGGGTCTTGACCAAAACGAGATGGAGACAAAAAAAACAGTCTGTCTAATCCAACAGACCTGCGTTTTCCAAAAAGCACCTTAGAGTTAAGATCGTCTTTTGTCTAAAGGACAAACATGACCGTGGTGCTAAAATGCTTTGGACCCAGACTGATCCTTTTGTACATTCAACATTATATCAACATACCCCGCCTGTCTGCCCCCTGTGAAACCAAAGACTGCCTGAATCTTCGTCAAAGAGAGAGAACAAGGTAGAGACACTGTCGTCATCATAGCTGGCCAAGAAAAGGATGCACAAAACAGGCAGAGATGAAATCTGCAACTTGTCACCCTGCAACCTTTACAGCTCCAATTCTGACCAACTGCGCTGACACGGTCACTTTATTTCTTCCGCCCTGCTCACTGCTGCTAGCTTAGCAGGGAATACTGGGAGGGACCAGACACAAAGAATGCACCTATCTGATTCAGTCTGCGGTGAAAAGAGGCAAGACTGCTTGTCAACCACCCCCTCTACAAGTACTTGCTATCAGTGGCTTTCAGCTCCCCAACCTCCAGCCCTCCCTTCCTCCCCTCCATCTACCTTATCTCAGCACCCAAGGGCCAAGGGCGTGGGCAGAGGGGGGAGAAAAAGGGAGGGGACAGAGGGTACGGGGAGGGCTATGGATAAAGGTGACGCAGTCTAGGGTTGGGTGTTGAGGAGGACATTGAGACGGGTGTAGATAGACACATGGTGGGCTACAACCAAAGTTGTATCATTCACTCCCAGTGACTCCGCAGCACCACTCTCAAACAATGTCCCTCGTCCAACCGGCATATCTCACCCAAGACACTCTCCTTCAGACATACTACTGTGTATGTGTATGTATGTGTGTGTGTGTGTGTGTGTGGACCATACACTCCCCACGCTGGCTTATCATGCTGTGAAAGACACCGCAGACGACATAGGGGTGCTTGTCTGACTTTGTAACCAGCGTCGTCTCCTCTTGCAAAGAACTTTAAGAGGGTTTTTTTTTTTTTTTTCATAGACACCCACACATCTGCTGTCCTGTAAAATTTAACTAGTGCTGGAACGGTGTGTGTGTGTATGCGTGTCGCGCTAGAGCCAAAGAGTGGGGCGCTAGTTTGGAGAAAGGGGGTGAAGCTCTGGTATGGGCAAAGGCTGAGTGTGGCTAATTGACAACAGCTGCCTTTGTTTGCCACAAGCCAGGGTCATGAAATCAGCCCCCTCGCAGCTCCACTAACCTTCCCTTGTCATCAGGACCTAAAAATAGGGTTGCAGATTAAGAGACAGGCCGGCAGGGAGGGGAGGGGACGACTGTCTGGGAAAACCAGGTCCCCTGAGATACAACATTGACCCCATTGTCTCAGACAGGTCTCCCCTAGGAACCGCGAATGGATAGAATTGGTAGCCTTAAGACAACAAGCCAATCCGAATGGAGAATTTTAATTTCCAAGAAGAATAGAATGCAACTTGGTTGTGTTTTTTCTGCAGTTTTTGAAAACATTTTTATTGGGTGATGGTATATACTTCTTTGTTGACAGACAATGTTTCCACTGGTTATAAAGTCAAGCACCGGCTAAGAAGTTTTTGAATTAAAAAAAAAAAGAAAAAAAAAAAAAAGTAACATAAGCAATCAGACAAACAAAGATGAATTTCACTTCAAAAGCTTCACTGTGCACTTTGATTATCTCTCTGAACCCCAGTTGGGGGCCTTAGTGCAGCTCTCACTGCTTGACTGCTGACCTACATAATCATAACACAACGCTGGATTGCACGTTCTTCAAGTTTTTAGTATCATCATCATCTAAAGCATGTGTCTTCAGCTCGCCTCCTTCTACCTGCTTTTTTTGTGTTACACATAAAACATTATTTTTTTTTTTTTATCAAAGCTTATTTCTGAAGGTTTTGTAACAAATACACAAACAGTCGCAGTTTATCATCCCACAGACATTAGCATATAAGTATTTCTCTTCTTTTAAACCACACATAAAATGGGTTTCAGGTCATGGTAATGTTTTTTTTTTTCTCCTTCACGTTTTCCCTCAGAAGATGATTTTGGTGCAACTGACCACTTGCAACCTTGTTTGCTCTGGTATAAGTGCTTCTTACTCGACCGTCTCTAAAGGTCACGGGTGGTGTTCCCTCTGTATGTACCATTTGGTTTCCAAAATGTCAGAGCTATTAGTGCACAAGCACGTGGCCCAAAACTTTGTTTTATGTGTGGTCTCAAACACAGCACTCGTTTGCTTTCCCTCTCCTTTCTCCATTCAAAAAACAAAGAAACACACAATGGTGGACTCTTTGCTCCCCCTCCCTCTCCACACCAACTTTGGTCTCTGGTTCTGATCTGTGACGTTACCATTTACACATGGCAAAGGAAAACGACTATGTTCCAGCAAAGCAAGCAAAAAACTCTTTCTCTCTAGAAATTAGTATAAAAGCAAGCCTTTGTCTTCTTTTAAGACTACAAAAACCTTTTTTGTGTCTTGTGACTCTCCCTCCCTTTGCCACCCCCCTCCCCTCCCCAAAACCCTCAGCAGCAATCTACATGGAGGAACACTCAGGAAAATAAGTGTCCGTTGTCTCGTTATGCTACATTGTTTTTGCTTTTTGTACGGAGAGGGACAGAGAACAGACACTTGACATCATCATCATCATCATCATCATCACCTCCTCTTGCATTTAGCAAACAAGCTAGGAATAAGCAAAAAGGGAAATGTCTGAGTACAAAACAAAACGACTCCAAAAGAAAAAGTGATAACATAATTGTCTGTGAAAATACAAACAAAAAGAAAACAAAAAAAAGGTTAAAATGGGAGCGTCTGTCGTCGTCATTCGTGTATTTGAGTTTCTGTTAAAAGTCTGAGCTGGAGTTTAGGTAGCAGCGGGGTCAACCTGAAACTCTGAAGTCTCCTACTCCGTTTCCTTCCTTCCGTCACTTTTTTTTTTTCACATTCACAAACATTTAAAACTTCCTTGTGCAAATCAAGCAGTCTTTAGAAAGAATGCCCTCCGAAATTGTTCTTGTAAAAATATATATGTATAACTCCAAGGTGGCTGACGTGTGTGTTGCAGCAAGTGTTTCATTCGTTTCTATCTATCTTTTTTCTTGTCTGGTGTTGGGGTGGCTTTGTAGGTACATATTTCAACACCCCCCTCCCGTCCCGTCCCGTCCCGTCCCCTCCCCTCCCTCCCCCTCTCCCTGTTCTCCCCGTTCTCCCTCCCCCAAAGTGGGGTTCATCAGTTGTCTATGTTGGGGGGTGTGGCTGGGCGGGTGGGGCTCATCTGCGTCCGGAGGGCATCTGTGCGTAGACGGGGTAGGTGAGGCGCACGTTGAGTGAGTCGTTGTGCTGCACCAGGGAGGTCTGGTGGTAATGGAGCACCAGGTCCTTCAGGCTGCTGTACAGGTTGTAGGGCTCAGCGAAGCCGTAGCCGCGTGGTGTGCTGTAGATGACACAGTGCTTCACCTCACCTTCAACACTGCAGGGACATACGGGGGGAAAAAAAAGGAATCAGATTGGGTAAGGTGAAGTCCCCACATGGAAAATCCCTACAATCCTCCTTCAGAGTTACAGGGCAGAATGCACAGTGACCTTATCATACTTTATGCTTTTCTTTTGCTGCGGACAAGTACATTAAATATACTATGTGCACTTCGGTAACATGCATATTCCAGCGTGAATATGTACAGTGGGTATAATGCAACATCATAAAAAGCAGGACAGAATGAGGACGAGGCTGTGTTAAGAAACATCTCAACATTTCTGATGGATCATACTCTGGTGAGTCTTTTGTGCGCTTACATGACAGAACAGGCGTAGCAGCCCTTTTTGCTGCTTTCACGGATGAGGAACGCTCCATCTGGCTTCCCAAGCAGCAGCTCCTCCGCCTGCGTCCTGTTCAGGTCCCCGACAAACCAGCTCTTCTCATCGTAGTGGGGTAAGTTCTCATCCTCCTCGCTCACAAAGTACCCCCTGGATGCACACACAGCATGCACACGCAGACAATAGAAAGATGCATGGCACCATGGTTAATACAGAGGAATGGCTCGCATAGAAATAACTCTAATGGGCTCATATGAAATAAAGCTAGATAAAATGAACAGAAAGTTGTCCTGTGTATTGCACAGCGTGATGCCACTGTCATATCTATACTAACAGCACTCCCCCCCATTTTCTCCTCTTTAGCAAGTGGGTTGGCAGCAGAGACGAGACCACAAAAGTGCAGACTTACTCGTCAGTGTTCTCATTCTTGATCCCCAGCCAGTCGTTAATTCGTTTCTGACGCACTCCTTTGTGATTGAGCCAGCTGCAGAGAAGAGAGTGAAGGGAGGGAGAGTGGAGAGAAAATGTGTGTGTGAGAAAGAGGCAGGGGAATTATTGCTACTAGGAATCACTTTAAAGGGCTCCTTTCATTTGCAACATCATTCCTTTGTGGTACACTGAATAAGCATAAGACTGAGCAGAAATCAAATTAGTAAGCATCGCACAATCATCTACATAGAAATGATTTGGGACGGGGCCAACTCTGCAAATGTTATTAGACCCGTTCCTAGAAACAGGAGCCTCTAATAGAGGACCCCCCCTCTCCAAGGAGGGCCTTTGTTAAGAGGAAACACAAGTTTCCAATTGGGAAGCCTGCCAGATAACCCAGCCCCCACCGTCTCATGTCTTGATGACTGAACCCACCCCAAAATTTCCTGACTTGTACGTTTCTTTGAATTACATTTTCAACTACAAAGAGGCTGTGACATTTTCGCTGTGTTCATCAGAAAACAATATAGACAATGTACATGAAGCATGCCAACATCCTGCAAACCCAAATAACCTGCTCTGAATTGGGTTCAAACCAAGACTGCTACACCTACAGCCTACTTAGAGACAGGTGTTGCTTTTTGATCTCATCTAAGTTGAAGTGTTAACCCATTATCTTGTCGCATGTTATACTTACACTAGATACTGGTCCCTAATCTTGCGGAGCTGGATGAGGTCTGGCTTGAGGCTGTTCATCTTCTTGTCTGTTTCGCGGTTGTCCATGGCTTGTGTCTTCAGGTCCTGCTCCAGGCGCACCTTGCTGTCGTGGATCTCGCCCAGCCGAGACTTGAGCTTCTCATAGTTCATCATGATCCTCTCTATCTCTTTGTCGTTGCCCTCGCGGCGGAAGCGCTCAATGTACTCCTTGCTGTAGCGCTCCTGCGTGTGGCACTGCTCCTCGAAGATCTTGATGGTCTCGTTGAAGGCTTCGATGGCCGTCCGCTTCATCTGGATCTCCTGGGGGGGGGGGAAGACGCATGGAAGGGAGGCGGATAGAGAGACAGGCATAGGGGGTGTCTTTTTAGTCAAATATTAAAATCCTGCAGGCCAATTTAAGTCCATAAATGTGTTCCACTAACACACAAGTCATGTCTACTGAACAATTCAGAAAGCAATGAAGGAAAGAAGTGCTTCTTGGCTCTGATAACGCTGACAAGTGCTCTTTGGTAGGGCAGGTAAGTGAATATTAGAAACAAAGAACAAAATCTGTTTTACTTCTGTGGCAAACTTATGTAGTGCAAACAACTAAACAAAAAAGTATACCAGGGTAACAGGGTATAAAGACATTTCTAAAGATAGGCCATTTCTTGTCTCTCTGACGAGGACTTAGTGTTGAAAATAAAGACTTCTTCTTTCACCTGAAGACAGAGTGCCTCGGTATACTTTTTCCTTGGTTGTCTGCAGTTTTCCAGCCTTTTGCCACAGAGGCAAAACTTGAAAGATTTTGTTCTTTTACAAACAAACGCTATTAAGGCTGAATATGTGTGTACCTGCGATGTCTTGGTATATTCTTCATACAGTCTGTCATACTCTTTGCTCTTCTCCTGGTACTGATTGTGGTATTCTTGCAGCTTCTTCCCCACGGCATCAATGTTATCCTCCTTTACCAACTGGTCCTGAGGAACAGACAGAGAGAAGGGCAATGCATTAGCTATTGCTGCGTTGACACAAAAGAAAGGGCGAGAAAAAGAAGAATGTGTGCCAACATGCGAGCCATATGAGGGAGATGCAAAGAGCTTATTGTTAATTAAGCAGTGAGAAAAAGAGTATGTGTCCGCGCACATGTGTGTGCATGGTTGCTCCCTTCACCCCTGATTCTGCTTACCGAGAGCGACTTCTTAACAGGCTCGTTAATAAACCACCCACAATGCCCCGGGCGTATAGTAAGGTGTGTGAAGGGGCCATGGGCTCCGAGACACAACAGCATTCTGAGTAATGACTAACCTGGTGAGTGAGTGGAGCGAGGGAGGAAGGGAATAAATGCAAGGACGGCCCTTTGACATGCCGGATGTGTGCAATTATTTAGGAAGTGTGCCACAGGGGCCAGAGAACGGGGCAATATTTCAGCTAGCATGGATCCTGCTGCCTCGGCAACTTGGAGTAGAAACACCCAATGAAAGGCACCGGGTATAGATGGAGGGGTGGGTTGTGGGTCAGGAGTAAACTGGCGGGAGAGGTATGTAAAAGGCAGAACTGAAATAAACAACTGGTCAAAGCAAAAGCCAAAAAAAAACCAACTAAAATACCCTGACAGTGATTTCAGCTCCCTCATGAAAAAAGTGAAAACCACAGAAAAGCTAGTGTCTTTCTGGCTGTATCATGTATACTTGTATGATTAGGTGTGTGTGTATACAGATGCACGTTTATGTGTGTGTGTGTGTTTACCTGCTGGTAGCGAGAGATGGGGTACATCAGTTTTACATCCAGTTTGGTGTTGTATTGGGCCAAGGACTCGTGTCTGTAATGGCTGATGAGCTCTACCACCGAGCTGAACGTCAGAGGGTCTGAAAAGCCATACTTTCCATCCCGGTGGTAGATCTTTATCAACTTGTTGTTTCCCCCTTTCCTGGAAATAGAGGGTAAGGATAGAGGAGGGAGAGATGAAGAGTAGATGAGCACATTTTTTTTTTTTTTTTTTTAACACCATTATGCAAGGCTCTCGAGTGAAAACCTGAAGCATGAAAATCCCCCTGCACACATATTCTATTCAATATCCACATTATGACTGAATGAAGTTCTGGGCTCAGTTTCCCCCGTAGCATTTTATTGCCAGGCAGTAGGAGATTTGTTCAAATTTAATGAGATGCTGACTAGGCACAAAATGCGTTTCAACAGACGATTTCCTACAATCTATAGTTAGCAAGGGCGCTGCCTGCAAAAAAAAAAAAAAAAAAAAAAAAATCTGTGCAGAAGGAGTGTTACGGCACCAGCTCCTCCCCCCAAATAAACCCTGCTCTGGTTTTAACTTGATCCATTCATGACTCAAACATTTACACATACTAATGAAACTAGAGCTTGTTTTGTAGCTGTGTTACCTCAGTGTGAGTGTGTAGTCGCCCTGCATCTTGGTAGAGGCGTCCCGGACTAGGAAGGTCCCATCAGGCATGTCTCTGAGCTTATCATTCACCTCTTCCCTAAAAAAATAAATAAATAAATAAATAAAGAGAGTGAGAAAGAGTGTGTGAGTGTAAGTAGTTACTTGACTGATACCGTGCACAGATGGTGTTCATTTGAAAGGACTGCCTCCAATTATCAATGGCCTACAAACACACGTGTGAACACGCACGTGCACATGTACACACAGACACGCACATGTTCTTCTCCAAGTCTGAAATGATGAGGTGAAAAGCCAAACAGTGGATGTGTGAGTGTAATCCACAGTAAACAACCCAACAGCTGAATTATTTTGAGTATAGCGGGATGAGAGCGTGAATTCAAAATCTGTTGCCACAACATGATGGACTGGGCTTGACCAATAATCCGAATCTTTGCTCAAGCTCTGGCTGAGTTTGCCGATGGCATTAAAAGTGGCAGACTTTCTGTCTGCAGAGCAGGTGCGGTGTGTGGTCATCCTCTGAGTGTGTGTGGTGCTACGCTGCGCCCTCAATGGGTGTTTTTGCCAGTAAATAAGCCCAACAGTCAACAGCTATAAGCTACATGGGAATTATTGTGGTGGAATCAATAACGGCACCAGTAGACGTGTACACATCTCTACAGGAACACTGTATCACTTGATAAAACTACACAAAATCCTTTCATCCTAAAACACAAACCGCTTCACATGACAGACATAAATCAGACAACTGGAGTCTGTGTGTGTTACCTGGATATGTCTCCCCAGTACCACTCAGCTTCTTGCAGGCAGCCTCCTGCCCCTCCTTCCTTCGCCCCATTACTGCTGCCCCCTCCCACCCCCACCGAGGAGGGCTGCTGGGGCTTGGCCGGCTTTGGGGGAAGAGCTGGAAGAGACAGAGAGGGAGAAAGAGAGACGGGAGGATGGAGATGTAAAGACAGAAATGTGAAGAGAGGGGGAGGAGAGAGAGAGAGAGAGATAGAGAAATGTTATTTGCTGTTTGAACAGAGAAGGCATGCATAATGACCTCACCACAATATACATAATTCCTTTCTACAACTGTCCCACCATCCAAGACTGTTGAAGGGCACCTTCAGTTAAACCACACAAGTAAAAGTGAATGTTTTATCATGGCACCAATACAACCATATGTAGTTTGTGCATCATTAGTTCAGAGAGAGGGAAAGAGAGGAATCATACCTTAGTGTGAGAATGCCAATTAGAGTTTCACTTAATTCAATTTAGTCTACCTGGATCTTGCTCTCACTAAACACCCCCACATGCACTTAATATGCAAATAACAACACAGGAACTGTAGTCAAAGATTTAAGAGTAGTGCAGTTAGGGGTTGCACTGTAATTAATCACGCAAGGATTTTGTGCGGCATGACAAACACACACCTCCTATCGTTGGATTAATTAGTGTTTACATGTGTACCTGTGTGTCAACAGCTACATTCGCCAAACATGCACCACACACAGGCAGAGTGTAAGTTCTTGGCTGCAGTTCCTGGCTGCCTGGCAGGTCTATGGGGACCCGGGGCAGGATGTGGTAGGGGGTGGGCTATACCTGCCAACATTCCCCGCTTTTACAGGTTTTCTCCCTTGTTTCAACCTGTCCGCCCACTGTGCTCATGTGGAGGGAATTTTCACGTTAATCTTTTGGATTTGTCAGCCAGGTAGAAAAGGTTAAGACCTCTTGCAACTCTACTCTGTCATCATATAACTGTCCTTCATTTTTAATAATGCAGACAGCGGGCTGGCTAGTTCCCAAAGAGCACACTACATGTTAAGTCACTGGTATATTCTTTCTTAAGTGAAACGCATCTGTATATTTGGGTAGATCAGGTTCTAAAAGTATATGGGCACATCTGGATGCAGTTTAAGAAACAGTAGTGAAGTCACTGAAGCTTTGAAAAAATCAGTTTACAGTACTGGCCAACAGGCTCTCTCTCTTTCTCTCTCTCTCTCTCACACACTCACAAACACACACAGTATTCATGGAGAATTGATGAAGAGGGTGTCCTTTAAAAGGGTTACTGTTGTTATGAGTGTGCCATGAAATGCCACTGGAGAAGGCTTCTCCTTTGGCTGAACTCACACTCGTGTGTGTGTGTGTGTGTGTGTGTGTGTCCTAGAACATTCTGGACTGTGTTCACTTCAGAAAATACCAGACAACATGCACATGGATGACAGAAGAGGCAGCGACAGGGGAATTCCACGACGCACAGGGGGAGGAGAATGAGGACAGCAGACGATATTCAATATGGTGTTATGTGTGCGTGCATATATGAGTGATTTCTCTTTGTGCAGTAACATGATCATTACTCACTGGCCCAGTGAGTGTCACTTATCACTTCACTCACTGGCCCATGCTATAATGTGTCACTGTTAACACTGAACCTAATGACCCAAACCCTACTGTGTGCTGCTACAGACACACAGACTGGATAGAGAAGCCACCTCCTATCCATTTTAATGAAGTGATTGTGAAAAATGCTTTTTTTCTCTCTTTAGTGTCTATGTAAGATTAAATATCCTTGTTGCCCTTGCTATCTACGGCATCCTTAAAAAAAAACAAACAAACACCTGTTAGTATGTAATGTATATGGATGAAGTTTGATAGCCTATTTCTATAAATGTGAGTATGAAAACAGACATTATCATATAATAATAACCACAGTCATAATGTGGATTTCTTGTAAGTAGATGTATCAGGAATACATAAACTGAGTTTACTAAGAAATCTAATCTAATTGAATCTAATCTAATCTACTGAGAAAATACAGCAACGTGAGTCATTTTTCCACAGGATGGTATCAGAACTGTTTAACTGCTTGCATCACAGTTCTTGATAAGTGCTTACATGTCACTTATTATACATTTTTTTTTGACGGAGAATGGGCTACTAATGAAAACCAGTTGGTGCTGTACATTCGGTGCAGTGACACACACACACATCCACTCACTCTCAGGGGTGCTTAAGCTGGCAGTATACTTTGAAAGACGTATACTACAAAATGACAAAAGAGCAGGCTGATGGACACATCCTGGGACACCGCGCGCAGTATACAACATGAAAACTTTGATTCTTTTTATGCCACTCCGTGCCGGGAGGGGGAGCAGAACTGTCACCATCCACCTGTTGAGAGCCAGCTTGACGCCGGAAACACAACACAACAACAGAGCAACGCCTATGAACGACACCACTCAAGGCTCAAATGACTCTCACCTATCTTATCTATCATGATGTGTCATGCTTATTATTGGATGAAAGCAAGTAAACTGTAAAAATGTTTGAAATGTGCTACAGACCTCCCAATGTGTTAATGGGCTGCATGTATGTTTCTGCTACTGTGTATTTTTGTTCAAGCCCATAAATACTGTGAAAGGTGCATATGGTATTTTAAACCTGTACAGCAAAATGTTTTCCAATATTTTTTTTTTTTTTTAGTTTTCATGTTTAATATTACCATTTGGTTATTGTTTTTGCACAAGCATCCTACAAGTGGTAAACTTGTCTTCAGTGTTCCAAATAAAAACATTTTGACTACGTGTGCTAATCATAAATCTTAATTTAATGTCTTTCAGCCATTTAAGTAATGTGACATCTTTAAAGGTGAATAGATTTCAGTTACATCCAGGAGCAGGGGTAGATGCGTTCTGATATTTTAACGAAGGGGAAGACAATAAATTTGAACCATTCAAGGTCGGGACAGGCAAACAATGCTGCCCACACAAAGCCCTTTACTGGCGTTATACACGGGCCATTTATAACGCTGGCGATGTGTTGCTCTCAAAAGGCATCGGAAGTAGCCAATGAACCAAAATCAAAGTTGAACTATGCGCCCTGGTCTAAGCCGCGACCCACCCAGCCACGTGACGTCAGGGCCAATCACGGACAGGGGGAGGTATCAAAAGTAGAAGAGACAAAAGACAAGTTCGCCTCGGAGGGCTTACCAAAACAACACCCCGAAGGAACCTAAAGCACCGCGGCTTACGCCCTGCTATGTGTCTTTTTGCACTAAAAGTTTGACTTCTTCTGAGGTATACTGAGGCCTTAAGAGAAGACTGGACAGTTCAGTGCTCAGCCTGACACACCCACCTTCACACACACGCACACACACACACACATCACTGTCATCCTCGCTCTACTGTATCTTTTAGGGGCTTCACTGCAGGTACAAACACAGAGGAAACTTTTCATCTTAGAGTATGGGTGTGTAAAGCCGGAAGAAGAGCAGCGGGTCTTATACACATTGGATGCTTAACAAGCCATCACCCCCCCATATCCAACACACACACACACACACACACAGCAGATAAGTTGCAGTCCACAGAGCTGCACAGAGAAATGCGGCAGCCAGCATGCAGAGGAGGAAATGCCTGGGCAGGCTCCTCTCTCCCCGTGTTCCCTTCCTTCTAACTTCTCCTCTCACTCAGTCTTTACTTCTTTCTTTTCCCCATCTCACCCATCCTCCCCTCTTTTCCTCTCCCTCACTATTTTCCTTTTCCTTTCTTCCCTCTCTGTAACCACAGCAGCAGTCAGGTGCTGTGGTAACTAAGGCTCTCCAAGCCAAGCTGTCATTCTATAGCCACACTGTTTCGCTCTGTCAGCACTTTTTGGGCTCTCTCTCTCTCTCTCTCTCACACACACGCAGAGACACACACACATGCACGCACACAGGCAATAGCCTACTCAGGGCACACTTCTACTTACACGTGTACTGGCATTTGTGCTTACACACGTACACAATGAAAATTAAGTTCCTGTTTAAATAATAAACTTTTTGTATAAATAAACTATTAATAATCCTTTCATTCAAGCCCCTGTTGAATAAATATACACATACTTCCAATTTATGAAACACAGGGAAAACAGTGAAAGTTAAAGAAAAATCTAAGAAACAGAAATTGTTCCATGTCCACAGCTGATGTGTACTATGTTGTGTGTGTGTGTGTGTGTGTGTGTGTGTGTGTGTGTGTGTGTGTGTGCGTGTGCGTGTGTATTGCATTTGCATCCACAGTGAGGACAACATACCATCAGCGCCCCAACAAAAGGGCACAATAGGTGGGCAACAATAGGACAATTAATAACATCAACTATACATACGCGCACACAAAGCCTTTGTCCCAAAGCTCTATTGGAAACTAAACACTTAATCAACCACATACACTGTCAGTGGCCAAAAGACTTAAGTCTATCCACAGTGGTGAATGACTTCAACACATTGAACACAATGATAAAAAAAAAAAAAAAAAAAAAAAAAAAACTTTCTGAAATCAAATATTTCATACAGTTATAAGAACATTGCATTCAGCATCTACATTTCACATCTGACTGATATTTGAGTGAACTGGCCCTTTAAATGCACTTTCCATCTATACAATGATGACATAACAAGATTGATAAAAATGTGTTATATGCAAAACCAAAC